>NC_141994.1:165937-331875 GCF_049901715.1 Pseudonaja textilis | reverse complement strand
CACAAACCAATTGATCGAGGAGCATGTCCTCCAGGTATGTTCCAAACCCGCAGTGCAGGGCTGCTGTTCTGAGGCGGCCATATATTGGTTGATGGTCTCCTTACTTGATTGCTTCCTCATTCGGAACGTGAACCTCCTGGCGATTTGTGAAGGCCTGGGAGCGTAGTGGTTTGTGAGGATCTCAAGCAACTCGGACCACGGAACGTTTTTTAATTCTCTCGGCGCCACGAGTGCTGCAGCGGTATCGTAAACGGTGGCTCCGCAGTAGATTAGGAAATAGGATTTTTTCCGATGCTCTCCCGCATCCGACAGGCCGACCGCATCGATGTAATGATTGAAACGGTTCTTATACGATTCCCACTTCTCTTCGTCTGGTTTAAACGCCGGGAATACTGGATTGGAACTCATGGTGCTGGAACGGCTGGGCTACCTGCGGGGAGAAATCTCTCTGGGACTACGAACGCCGTGAGTTACTAGTGATATCAGCTCTGGAGAGGTTTTTGCTACCCTCTCTTTCTCTCTCTCTGGGTTACCACGTTGGCTGCTAGCCGTTGGAGGTGTCTTGATTCGCGCCAAAAAAAAAAGTGGGCGTTAGTGACTCTCTACAGCGCTGTGCTGTGATTCCTACTGGCTCGAAATTCAAATGACACCCGTTTGAATTTCGCGCCAAATGCAGAGCGGCTGCGGCTCGCAGCGCTTCACTTTCCCCGTAGCAAGGCTAACAAGCGGCTACAGACGCTTCTAACTATTTGACTCAGACCGCTTTCTCTGGCTGCGGATCTGCGTTTGCTCTTTTTGATTGCTCGTTTCGCTAGCTGACCGCTCTCTCTGGCTGCGGATCAGCGTTTCCCTTGTTGCCAGCCGATCGCTCTCTCTGGGCTGTAGATCGGTGGCTAGTGACTCAGCGGTTGCAAGGTGCTTCTGGTAGCCATCCCATCCTCGTCGCCAGTTTGAGCAATGAGAGGCTGAACCAGAGCATGAGTGCAACAGTACTTTATTTTACAAATAAAGGGCTGACCGTGCTTGCCAAGCCTGGAACTGGCTCGCAGCAATCAGCAGCCAGTTGGACCCCGCAGCCTGCTTTTATAGCTGGCTGCTGGGGAGAACTGACCAATGGGAATGGGGGAATAACGCCCACACAAAGTGAGTGGACCTGAGTGAGAACTCCTTGAGTCCTCAGGACATAACACCAAGGTCCAGAAGTTTAGAACTAGTCTGCGTGGAAGAATTGTGTTAAACGCAGAACTAAAAATCCACAAAAAGCATCCTCCCATAGCCCCCCGCTGTTCTAGATGAGTCAGAGCAGCGTGAAGAGTGATGGCTCTAGTGTTCTCTGTAGATCTATTTTTTCTGTATGCAAAAATATTTTTTTCTGTATTTCTCCTTATTTTGAGTGTGGATCTCTCTCTATAAATGCTGGGAGAATGAATCCACTGGCTCTGCCCTGTAAGAGCCCTCCCTGTAAGGACGGAAAGGCTGATTTTGTGCCTTCTTCAATATAAACATGGCCAATTCTTCCCTCTCACCTTCATAGGATTCACCTCCAAGCCCCTCGACGCCTTTGCTGCTCTTCCCTTCATTCCCCATCCCGGTGTCCCTCTTGCCTTGTGACAGTGGAAGTAGGGATGGAGGTGTGACAGGGTCGCACCTGCAAGAGGGGCACCCGGACCTCCCCAGGTCTTGGTCCCATTCCTCTCTTGTTGCGTCCTCTTCATGCCTTCCGTCATCTTCAGTCACGCCTTGCCCCAAAGAGGATCTTGGCATTTCACATTATTGGAGTTGTGCCCCCTGAGTGTCTTCAAATTTGTTTGTAAAAATTGGTGAGTTGCAAGGGGGATTTCCTTTCCTTTTCTACCACTCACATCAACCATATGAGGTAGGCTGCTCTGAGGGGATCCAAAGTGGCTCCCCAGTTCCCTCTCACTTTTCTTTTCCATCGCCCAACCCTGGGCCTCAAAAGCAGGACTGGCCTTGAAATAAAGACATGCGTTTCTGATATAGACACATTAGCGCAATTGCGTAGATATCGAAAAGTCCCTAAAAAGAGTTTGAAGACACATCAAACCTAACTGATGATGAAAGCAATATAAGAAGGGCTGCTTCACAGAAACTTAAAAAACACTTTGCAAAAACACGCAAGAAAAGAGTCTTAGGTTTCACAGAGAATTAAAAAGGAATAGAAAGATGTCTCTTAGTCCACCAAATGCAATTCACCAAGTTTTATGAAGTCATGTTTGCTTTGTTATCTAGTACATTATACATCAAATGAGAAAGAAAGAATAAGAAAGAAAAATAACAATAGCTATCTGGTGGATTAAAAATAAATGCACAAATGTTTTTATAAGTTATACATCTCCAGTAAGCAGTCTGCTAAGCTCAATTATTGGCTTCTCCCTTCTTCTCAACAGGACAACATTTTCAAGCTAGAAGATTCACATTTTGAAAACGGGAGAGGAAAAAGCCCTTATGACCCCAAACTTCTGACAGCTTCTCTTTTAATAGGTAAGTAGTATAAAGTAGTTTTAAACACACACACACGAACACAATCCAAAACTTCTACCTCTGTTCCTTCAAATTATTGGGCCCAGTTGGTGCAAGACAGCTCTGATCTGATTCAGATTTCAGATTTTGGGACAGGGACAAATGAGTTTGATTTACATCCAGTGTCTGAAGACAAACCAGATCATTCGCAGCCCCTTCAAGATCTGAGGTTGGGTTAAAAAAAGAGAAGTAAATGCCTTTCTGCTACATGCATGT
The DNA here is from genome assembly GCF_049901715.1 of Pseudonaja textilis. Lineage (NCBI taxonomy): Eukaryota > Metazoa > Chordata > Lepidosauria > Squamata > Elapidae > Pseudonaja > Pseudonaja textilis. Next base: position 329,118 of record NC_141994.1, on the reverse strand, counting down.
ACTGGAGAATAGATGGGTGCCTGGAGCAGGGGTCTCCAACCTTGGCCCCTTTAAAACTTGTGGACTTCAACTCCCAGAGTTCCTCAGCCAGCTACCGAGGTTGGAGCCCCTGGCCTGGAGACCACATCAATGCTCAAGTGCCTTTTGATGGATAAAAACGGCAAGGAGAAGGGAGGATCTTAGGCAGGTTCTGAAGAAGGCTCTGTGTCCTGGACTTAGAGTCTTCCCAGGGAGAGCTGGGCTGCCGTATTCCTCAGCTGCCCTGTGCTGCCAATTAAAACATGCAATGCAACCACCACAGCAATCGGTGGTTTCTGCAGATGAGCGCGTGTTCCTTATCATGGGGTGCAAATGTTATCCTCTGTTTGAACTAGTGTGTGAGCAGCCATCCTGCAGAGCTTTGCACCTCTTAGGCCCTTTTAGGCAACATAGTGTTTACAGATATAGCCCATGCTGGAGGCTCCAGTACTAACTGCCAGCTGCGTCACGTCCTCTTTGGCTCCCTCACAGCTGCCTCCAACTTCCCAGGAACAGAGAGCACTAAGCTACCCTGTCAATCAGAAACCTGGGCTTGGAAGTTCAACTTCACCCTGCTGGTTCCCAGCCTAGAGCTTTACTTTAGTTCATCATGGCTGTTTTCTTCTAAGCCCACCTAGGTGGCAGCTCCTCTTCAAAGTTGGCTGAACTTGAAAAGCTAAGCAGGATCAGAACTGGTTGGTACTTGGATGGGAGCCTTCAGGACGTCTTCCGCCTTGAACTGGATCGGTCCTTACCGTTGCTGAGACAAGAACACAGGGGTGCCCTTCGCCAGCCCTCCGTGGCCTCTTGCCTCCTTGGCAGCTTGCTTGCAAACCACCTGCGACTTGCCAGCTCCTGCCGGCCTCCCACTGTCTTTGGTTCTGGGGAGCTGGCAGGCTGTTGCCTCAGAATAGCAGAAAAACAGAGTTGGAGGTCTTCTAGTCCAGCCCCCTGCTCAGAGACCCTCTACCATTTCAATCCCTTGCCCAATCTCTTCCTCCAGTGTTGGAGCACCCACAACTTCGGCAGGCAAGTCATTCTGGAGGCCTTACCTGACAACCCTGGGATTCGATTAAGAACAGCAACCAGGAACTGCCATCACTAAACAGTGCCAAATGATGCGCTCATGCTTTAGGATTGCATCACTTAACAAGGGAAATTGTTGCCATGAGCCAAGGACTGCCTGTCATCCAGCTCCCTGCTCGCAATGGCGAACAGAAAGTTGCTTTTCACAGGCTGACCTAAGGCCGTGGGCCTCCTTGGGTCTCCTTTCCCTCTGTAAGGATCTTGACTGCCTCCATGCTGGAAAGGCCGGCTGTGATCTGGAGCCTCTAAGAGGGAAGTGGGAAGAGAGCGCCCAGTGCCAACCGGTACGAGGTTACCATGAAGGCACAGGAAATTCAGAAATGAGTCATAGTTGAATGCTATTTAAGCATCAGGAGGAAAGTTGAAGTATCTCTCCTCCAGATGTTATTTGAAAGATGAAAAGGATTTCAGGCTTGCTTTTTTTTAATGTGGCACTTAAGAAAAGGAAATAATTCTGTGTCTTAACAAATCCTTCATGCTTTTAAAAACGACACCGGGGAAGCGTGGAGCAGATTGCCTTCGTTCAGGAGGTTAAATGATTTGTGGGAACTACCCAGGGGGAGCTTTTTAAAATACAGCCCTTCCCTTTGCATTAACTTGCAGCTTGGATTTACTCGAGGTAGGAGGGAGAAACTCCTTTAAAGACAGGTGTATAATTGAGCGCCTGGAGCAGCAAAGATTTGTGGTGTGGTTTCTCAGGCAAGATTGACTTTGAACAAAAAATGGGATGGCAAAAATCAGCACAAAGCCCATTATGGCACCTTGCCATGTGAAGTACACAGAGTTTAGCTTTTCATCTGCACTTACACTTATCCGGCAGTGTGGTTGCCTGGCCTTCTGCTTTGATTTTCTTAAAAAACTGGAAATATTTCCCTCTTTTTAAAAAAGGCAAAGAGTTACGAGAGAGAGAGAGGCGAAGATGATGAACCTTAACAAATAGCTTGCCTCCTCAACCTTGAAGACGTCTGGACTTCAAGGGCCAGAATTCTCCAGCCAGTAATCTGGGGATACATTTTGAAGTTAATTAAAATCCCACTTTGATTATCAACGCCTCCCTTTGGCACGTCTGTGTGTCTCAGGGAACAGCTGGATGGGCTTCAGCAGAGGTTTATTTGCTTTTAAGTTCATGAGAAGGCAATCACGGATTTGTTCCCTGCAGTCTTTTCAAAATATATAATGAGCAGACGTATTTTTAAAAATATGTTATAATTAGTGCAATTGTAATGCTTTTATTTAATTCAAAATATCTGTTCCTCGGTGCAGTTGCAACTGATTTTCATTAATTTCAACCGTGCTATAAAACCCCCAGTTTGGGATGAGAAATAAATGGCTAGGAGGCCTTGTTTAGCTGCCATTTATTATTGATGGGCCGTGGAAGGCACCACTACTGTTTGCATGCCAATGTCTCTGTTTGCATTTTCCAATAAAACCTTTAAAATCTCCAATCCAGCCACAGGGGCAGGGGAATTTTTCTAAAGCGCCTGTAGGCCAGACAAGGATGGATAATGGATGGAAACTGATCGAGGAGAGATTCAACCTGGAAACAAGGAGGAATTTTCTGACAGTGAGAACAATCAACCCATGGAACAGAAGTTGCCTTCAGAAGTGGTGGGAGCTTCATCCCTGGAGGCTTTCAAGAAGAGACTGGACTGCCCATCTGTCAGAAATGGTGCAGGGTCTCCTGCTTGGGCAGGGGTTGGACTAGATGACCTACAAGGACCCTTCCAACTCTTGATTATCTGTTATCTGTTATCTATAGGGAACTCAGGCCAGAACTCGAATAAACTATAGAATATAATGTTGAAACTCTTTCTGCTACAAAAGTAGCAGAAAGGGGGCTGCTTTTCATTTCTTTCCAGCTATTCATTCGGATTATTGGAAACAAAGATCCATAATAACGATCCGGTTGGGATCTTGGCTGAGTCAGGCACCGTTTGGGACTTTTGAGCCCCATAAAAGTGTATAAAAAGGGAAGACGGAGACTGAGAAGATTTCCTACTCTGGAGGTCCTCCAGTCAACAGGATTCCCAGAATTCCCCAGCCTGGGAGTTGAAGTCCACCCACCTGGGAACTGGCACCCTCGGTGGGAAAGGCTGCCCCAGACCGGCCCCTTTCCCTGCCTCCCCCATAGCTAACCAAGCCAATGAACCACCCAGAGGCCCCAGGGAAGCCGCCTCCCTCTGCTGAATCCGGTTGCTGCCTGCAAATGAGGGGGACCAATGCCTTCAAACTCCCCAGCCCAGCCCAGCCCAGCCCTCACCACGGCCAACTCGCCATGGGACAAGAGTTACCCTCATACCAAAGAAATGGAGGAACAGAACCTTTGAAGAAAGGATGCCAAAGGGAGGGAGGGAGGGAGGGAGACAGACGGACAGATAGACAGACAGGCAGATATACACAGGCAAGTTGTCCCCTTGCATGGCCAGAGAGCCCTTGAAAACCCTGCTCAGATGGTAGAGCAAATAAAACAGCCCAGGATTGTGCAGGATAGTTTTACACACACACACACATGAGTGACCTTTCCCCCACTTTTGACAGCTCTGAGATGAAAGCAATCTTTTTGACTTTCCCTTGATTTATATTGATTTGTCCCAAACCTCTTGAGGGAGAGAGAGGCTGACGAGTGAACGGAGGCAAAGTGAAGTCAAGGCCAAGAGAGGCCTCGGAGGTGTTTGCTGGAGCTCCACACTTAATGAGGGCTACAACGAAGGGACGGTCTCTCCTTCTGAAAACATCAAGTGGCAGATAAAGAAACCAAAAGGATGAACTGGGAGCTGGTGCAGACTCAGTTTGATCATCCTGCCTTCTGTCTGCCTTTGACCTCCTCGTTCTTCCCGTCGCATCATCGTGTCGTCTCCTCTCCTAGGATTTTGCAGACTATCTGAAAACTGAACCAGCCAGGAGACGGCCGCTTGTTCAGGCATGGCAGCCACACCAGCCTCTAAAACTGGCATGGAAAACATGAGCATCTCTTGGAGTTCATGTGCTGGTTGGTTCACCCAAAGCACCTCCAATGCTCTCCGGGCCATTCATTATGGCCGTGAAAACTGACTACTTGGACTTCAATAGGCAGTCAATTCACTTCACAGTGTACGTCGTGAAAGCACACACACACAAACACAGAGAGAGAGAGAGAGAGAGAGAGACTACCCTACTCTATCCCCTCTTTAATGCTCCAAGGTCAAAACAAAGTGAACCAACTCCGCTTCCAGTTTGTTTTCCCTCTTTGCTTTGTGGGAGGAGGCAAAGAGGATGTAGCCATTTGCTTGCTACACTAATATAACTATACATATAAATATGCATTCTCTGCTCTATAAATGTGAGTATTTGTAAGTAAAGCCGGACATCGTGGCAGAGTCCCTTCCTCCCTTTCCAGAGGGGCTTGTGCCTCTCTAGCTAGACCGGTGCTTCCCCTCCCCGCCCAGCGGAGGTTTTCAGTGGGAAGCGCAACGTCTCAGCCCCGAGAAGAGCCTCTTTTTCCCTCCTTCGCTGACTCTGACCTGGTGCAATTCCATGAAATGTTGCAGATGGCGAGCTCTACTCGGGAACAGCAGCAGACTTCATGGGGAGAGACTTCGCCATCTTCCGCACTTTGGGGCACCACCACCCGATCCGGACTGAGCAGCACGATTCCCGGTGGCTTAACGGTAAGTCTCCTTTTCCCTCTATATCGTCTTCATGTTCCCCAAATTCTAGCACTATTGACTTCCTTTCGGCATCAACCGGAGGTGCGATATTAAAGCGGTCCATGAAATTAATGGGAGCCGTGGATGGAGATCGTGGCCTCTATGTTCTTTGTGGGTTTCTGGTGCCAGAGAGCGCATAAGCACCATGGCTGTGGACCTCTGCTTTGGTCTCAGAAGTTGGCCTGGCGACCGGAGGTAGACTTTATATGCGTTGGTTTCCCTGCCTTCCATCATGAGGCCCAAAGCCATTGTATACTGCACACAAACTCTCATTGACATGCAAAGGTTGGGTGGGTCCAATAGGTCCGTTTCTTCTTCTTCAGTCGGAAGGAATTGTCACCTACCTGGAGTCCGTTTCCATCTTGAGGCTCTTGAGGAAGAGGATTTGCATGCAGGATGGGGGAACAGACCTCTAGGTCCTCCCCAACAGAGGCCTTTCCCGGGGCACAGCTGGCCTCCTGTCCAGCCAAAAGGGAAGGGGAGAAAGGGGAGCTCTCCAAAACTGCTCCAGCCTGAGCATAGAGGGGACATTTGGTTCTGAAAGTCCATACAACAGAATTAGTGGGCTCTTTTTTTCTGAACGTAACTCAATCACACCTCAGGATGGGAGCGAAGGGGGCTTTTAAGCTCCAGGCCCGGAGACTTCACCATTCCTCTCAGTTCAGATCTTTGCTTTCTGCTTCACTTCCCCCGCAGGCTCCCTGTTTCAGGCACCCTGAGAAGATCAGGTTCAGAAGGGGGGCATCCACAGGAGTTCAAAAAGCCCCACCAGCTGCCACACAGTTGCAGCCAACCCCTGTTCATTGTTCTCGCTCGCTCTCTACGCACACACTTACCCTTAAACATGAGTAAAATAAAGGAAATAAACGAAGGTTCAACTCCGTGAGAGTTTTTATGTCTTGCGGGATGTTCAGTACCTGCCATCTCTATTCTGACATTTTTATTACATTTTGCAACTTATCCTTTTCATTCCAAACATGTGAATTTTATTTGCTTTAAGCCACATCTTTATGTGCAAGTTCGTCTGGGCACCCTTGGGTTTCTCAAAATTTCCAGCTGATAGTCTATAAAGTATAAAAGCCACATCTTTGAAAACCCCTGGCTGTCGTGTTGTTACAAAGAAAGTTTGCAATTGCTGTGGACTTGTACTCTAAAGTTTTGTTTTTAGAAAGCTAAAGAAGCTGGGAAGCCTTTTAATTAAATCAGCACCTGAGCCAGATGACAAACCCACTGATTGGGAGCCCTGTAGGCGCTAATGTAATATAAATAACAACGGTGAACCTCTGCCAAACATGTGGCTCTGCTTGGTGTCTGAAAAAGAACAGTTCTGGGCAGGTTTGTGTGTGTGTGTGTGTGTGTGTGTGTGTGTAAGACGCATCAGAGAACCATTCTTTTTTGCCTGTATTTTAATTTTTATCATCATCAATGCAGGCTTTAGAGCGCCCATGGAAGAGACCCTCTGCAGCTCAGGTGAACTGGGAGGTCCGGGGTGCTCTCTGAGCTTGGTGGTTTCCTTGTTTTTCCTTGCCTTCTTGCAGGTGGAGATGTTGTCTTCTCACTGGTGGTTGCTTCATTAGGCTGCTGTTTACTGCTTGCTTGATTGTTTGCCAGGTGTTGCTCCCAGTGGAAACCTTTGCTACTCTGGGTGTTGGTTGCTGGTGAGAAGGTCTTTTTGACTCTTCTGGTGTGTAAGCGTGAACACTGATTTGTCTGAGTGCCAAACTTCTAGGAATTCCCGACTGTTTTGGGATTTAGCTTGGCTTAGGGTGCTCACAGTTTCTAAGGTGAAATTATGGTTGATTCTGTCCATGTGTTGTGAGATTAAGGACTTTATGATGTATCTTCTGAGTACTGGTTGGTGTACATGGACCTTCCCTGCTAGTATGTCCTACATAGTGACTGTAAGAGTCTTTACAATGTTGTAAAAGCTCTTGGTTTAGGATTGTTATCCTAAGGGAAATAATTTGTGGAAATTTTGTCAGAAACCTGGACATCATCACAGAAGGACAATTTGCTAAGGGCCTGATGAGATTTGCATGATTCATTTAATGATGTATTACTGCAATTTACTACTGTGGTTTGCTGGTCTTTAATAAAGTTTTGTTGTTGTTATTGTGGTCTGCATAAATGCTAAATTACAGCAGGCTCCAACGACAGTCGTCTGTACCAGTGGTGGGAATCAAAAATTTTTTATTACCAGTTCTGTGGGCGTGGCTTGGTGGGCGTGGCAGGGGAAGGAGACTGCAAAATCCCCAGTCAGAGGTGGGATTGGCCGGTTCTCTGATCTACTCAAAATTTCTGCTTGGGTTCTCCAGAACTGGTCAGAACCTGCTGAATCCCACCTCTGGTCTGTACTGAGAGCAGCCCTGTCCAAGTGGACGTTGAAGGTGCAGGGCATAGAAAATATCTTTTAGTAGTAGCTAAGGATAAGCACTCGTTGAATTCATTAAACATGAATTAGATCTGGTGGGTAAGGCACCCGGGCTAGAAAGCAGGAGACGGTGGGTTCTGGTTCCGCCTCCCCTTAGGTATGAGGGCCAGCTGGGTGACTTTGGGCCAGTCTCTCTCTCTCTCTCTCAAACCACGATGCCAGGCTCAGGTGACAAGGGGGTAAATCAACACCTGCTTCAACCAATGGATCAACTCTCAGTTAACCAGAAAAAAGTAGATCCTGCACTTCTGGAAAAAAAATGCTGGGGAAAACCCTGCAGCTTTTCATTCATTTCATGACGTGTATGAAGAAGCAGGACTAGAAGCAACAGCAACAGAAGCTACAGAATAGGGGGGGATAAAGAAGGCCCCGTCACATCTGGACTGTTGGCAAGTGGGCCCGGAAACCCAGTTTGATCATGGCTTGAGTTCGCCAGGCCAGCCACTTTGCAGCCATGTTCTCTCGTTGCAGAACGAAGCCAAAGGCTCAGTGGGAAAATTTTCCTTTACCACATTTGGAATTCATTCTCCCCAATGATCCCCATTCAACAAGCGCTTGTCTCCCAGAGAAGCCACGGGTGCAGCCACGGGTGCCTGGCAGCTCAGAAACATTGGCCATCCATCCATCTAAATCTGGATCCGTTTGTATGTTCCTGGAGGTTTGGCTAGCCTTAAAAGCAAAGTATACCTAGTAAGATTAAGGTTTCCGGTATTATACCATTCACACCAGGGGAAAAGTAAGGGCTCTTTGTTTTTCCAGCCTCATGCACCGTTTATCAAACACCCCCCCCCTCCCCCAGGAAGGGAGCTGTAGAAAGAGGGTGGTTAGGTTTCAATCCTTTGCTGGCACCCTGCGAGAATTCTAGCTTTAGGTACAACCTTTATGCCCTCATTTCTGCCTGTTTCACTAAGTCTAAAGTCCCCTGCTCGGTTCTGTGCCGCCCGGCTCACCTGTTTTCTTTTCACACACAAACACAGATAAGTAGAAACACACATGGGGTGCTAGTGCTAGTATTGTCTACATAGCTGACTGCCATAGGTTAAAGATTTTAAAATACAGTTTTAGCAGTTTTCAAATAGCTTTAAAAATCAGTGCAGTGCTAATTTGGCTCACGTGGGACCTGCTCAAAAGCTTTCTGGGAAGAAGAAGCAAATGATGGTTGGAACTCGAATGAAAGAAACAAAATTACCAAGCACATCTAAGTTATATTGAAGTAACCAAAAATTATTTACAATCCCCAAGGCCTGTCACAACTTTTGAGCACCCCTAAGGTCTGGAAATTGTTTGGAAGTTGAAAAATCTGAGATGTCAAGAGTGCAGGTTGTGCAGACTTAAAAAAATTAATTCAGAAAAATTGCTTTGAGCCTTGTGTGAGGAATGGGCAGCTCAACAAGGCAACTTTCTGCCAGTTTTCAGAGTTTTGTGGCTGAAAACTGTTGTTGCAGGAGGATGTTTATGTTCGAGTAACAACAAATATAACTTTAAAGCAGCTGCAACCTCTTGTTTTCAAACTGAAATCTGGAAAAACGGTACAAAGCTTTAACGAATAGCAGAAGTCCAAAAACATTTCTGCAACATACTTGTGAATTGTGCACTCCCTTTATTTGGATGTAGAGGCGGGCCAAGAGGTAATTAGAATTACAGCTACATATATAGTTGATAAAAAACCTTCATCTTTTTTTGCCCCCAAATGGTTCAGAAGTGCGTGCGCTGACACCTCTCTTTTTATCCCAACCTTTCTCCTCTTTCCTTTTTCTCTCCAGGTGCCATTTGGTCACCTCAGAGGTTCAAGGGGGGGGGGGCCCTCCTGCCTTTCCCGGTTCTATCAAATAAGGCAAAGGAGGTGGCAAATAAACTGAACCAAGAAATAAACACAGTGATGGAAAAATACAACTTGCAGCTAATCAAGCTAACTAAGCTAGAGAGAATGATTGCTCAGAAGGAGCCCTTTCCTAAAGAGGAAGGCCTCAATCCGCCTTCCGGGGGATTCTCAGAAGAGTGGAGGCGTTTCCCTCGGAGGAGAGGCTGGGAGCCCACAGAGCCTCCAGAAGCTTCTCCCGATCCCCAAGGTTGGTCTTCCAGCTGAGCAAAGGAGGAGGAGAAATTGATGGGCCTTAGGCTCTCTCTGCCCCCTTGTGACAGGTCTCTCAGGGAGGAGGCACGGCCTGACCCAGCCTCCGCGGGAGGATTTCTGCTCCCAGGACTTCGTGGCCGTGGGAATTGAACAGCCAACTGCCTCAGCTGAGGGTCTGTGTGGGATGGGAAACAGGGAGGAGAATTGCACAGAGAAGGGTCTGGAGGGGTGGCTGTCCCAGGAATGCCACTCCTCTCCCAGCCTGGTCACTCTTGCTGAGTCCAGTCTCCGGACTGGAGCTCTCCCTCTGTGGAAACTGGGGCCGTTTGCAAAGTCATCCGTTCCTGGCAACAGCCTGATTATCAACCCGGAGTGCGTAGAAGGGCAACAGTCGGATTAGTGCATGTGGCACCAAGGCGCAGGGAGAGCCTGGGAGGGAGTTTGCCCAAGAGGGACCAGGGCGTGAAGGGAGGGAAGCAAACGCTCCTTCGGAGGCGCCGTGGTGGAGGTCAAGGGCGATCAGACCGCAGCGCATGGGCCACGAAGGAGAGGGGTGAGGAGGAAAGCCCTTGGCTCCCAGGGGGAGGCCCAGAAATCAAACCACCTGACTGAGGAAGCTCCGTTATGGGGCACACATGCAGCCCCCTTAAGCCGCCAGTCCTGTTCAAGCAGCAGCCCACTTCCCCACTGGGGAATCCCAGGTTTGGAGAGCCCCGTGGCTTCCGACTGCAAACAAGTGGGCATAAAATTGCAATTCTAACATAGCTTCAGGCTCTGGGGGCTGTTGCAAGGTTTACCAAAGAGAAGATACTGTATTCCCCAACTGCTCAAATTGCTAGCTACCTGCTATATTAAAATAATTATGAAAATAATTCCACACATCATTCATTCTGCAAGTTAGCTAAAGGTGTATATATCATTCATTTCTTTTGTGTTTTTAGGGGTTCTTTTGTTATTGCATAATTTCATTGAATGTATTGAGGTTGGTGTGATTTTATGGAAAGAAAGGTGTTTTTTAATATAGTTCCTTCTTTGGAGTATGGATTATTATCCGATAGTAGAGATATAGATGCTTCAGGTCTCCCCATAATTCTCCTGAGTGAATCCAAACGAGATTTCCAAGCTCTATACGGTACTTTAGCACCGACCCGGGGGAGGGCTGGGGAATTCTGGGAGTCGAAGTCCACACCTCTTCAATGATACTGGAGAGGAACATTAGATGCAACTGTGGCTTGTTCCTGGAAAGCCCCAGCATCCTTTGCAGGTCCTGCATGTGCTCCACCAGCCCTCTTGTGTGCAAGTGCACTCATCTTGATTGGCCAGGAGATCAAAGGCTCCCACCAGGGTCCCATGCAGGAAATCAGAGGACAGGAATGAGAAGAGAAGAAGTAGGAATCGGATGGAAAACATCTCGCGGGAAGTGATAGAAGGAAGATACGGGGGTGGAGAGGCAAGTAGCGTGAGCTTTGAAGAGTCCGAGTGCTGCCTCAGAGGAAGAGGGCAGGGAGCCCCGTCTCTCTCTAGACTTTTCCATTGTGGTCTGACAGTGGTCGGAAGTTGCGCTGCTGCTGCTGCTGCACTTTCACGGCCCAGGAAGTTCACCCACAGTGGCGCTGTCAGGATGAGGCATCTGGTGATTTATTTCCTTCCCTGCACAGCTTGTCTCGGTTTTGTAAAGAAAACGTATTTTCAATTACTTTAACGGCAAGATAAATGAAGAGGGAAGAGGACAGCGTGATTACCTATCTGGAGGAATATTTCCACTTTAGAAAAATAACCCCTTCATTTCTAGCCTGTAAGAGTGCTACTTTTTCCACACAGCCAAAGAACTGGGCTGCAACAGAGAGGGATTCGTTGTTGTTGTTGTTGTTGTTTTGCAGAAACCTTCCCTGTTAGTTGTGTTATCTGGGAGGTGGGATTCCTAATTATATCTAAATAACGATTTTATTTTATATTTCCCTCTCTGTTTTGCCCTTCCTTTTTTTAAAAACCATCCTTAAGTCTCAATTTGCCCTCCCTCGTCTTTGAAAGGGGGGACTTGATCCACAGTGGGTGGGGGCTGCCAGGCTGCTGCCTGTTTTCCATTCCCTTGTTTCCCTTGCCTCCGATAGGGCGGCGGGGGGGCTGAAATGCAGAACCCCCTGGCATCAAAATGTACCCAGGACGGACAGCTGGTCAGTGAAGGTAAAGTTGCTGAGAGAGGCCTCTTCCCAGGGACGATGAGAGGCAGTTTCTCAACAGTCCCCGGTCTGCCTGACAGGACGGCGCTTCTGGGGGAACCGCCCAGGTCCTCACCTGGAGAGAAGTTCCTATTATTACCTTTATTGTCAGAGTATAACATGTGTACAATGAGAGTGGCTGAGCCTCCCTTCGTGCACCCCCCCCGACACAACTCCCAGTGAGGACAGAAGCCCCTAACCCAGTCCCATTCACATTACACCAGGTGACCTTGTTGCACAAGTCCATCCTACTATGTTGACATGAAGGTATTTTCCGTCCAGAAGTCTGACAGCCACGGGTAGAAACTGTTTTTCGGCCTGTTTGTGCAGCTGCCTATGCTTCTCTGTCTCCTACCTGATGGCAGGAGAGTGAAGAAGGACTGGCCGGGGTGTGAGTCGTCCCTGAGGATTTTCCTCCCTCTTCTAAGGCAGCGAGCCCTAGCAAGGTCATCTAGCAGTGTCAGGGAACAGCCCACGATGTTTTGTGCTATCCTCACCACCCTCTGTAATGTCTTTCTATCCATGGCTCTCAAGCCAGCATACCACTCCGTCATGCAATGTGGGAGGACGCTTTCTATGGTGGACCGGTAGAAGGAGGCCATCAGTCGTTGCTGCACTTTATTCTTTTGCAAGACCCGGAGGAAATGGAGTCTCTGTTGGGCCTTTCTGGCCACCTGGATTGTGTTGATTTTCCAGGTGAGATCTTCGCTAAGGTAGACTCCCAGGAATTTAAAGGAGGAAACTTTCCACACAGCCCCATTCAATGTAAAGTGGGGCAGGTTCCTCTCTCTTCTTCTGGAAATCAAACACCATCTCTTGGATCTAAATGTATTTTTCCAAAGGGAATCTGTTGAAATCATTTTCCCCCTTAAGCTGTTCATCCTGGATTTACTAGCAGACCAGGGCCAGCCTTCCCTCAATAATGACAAGGCCCCGGGGATTCTTCCTCTGGGGAAACGGGAGGCCAACGTACCCCGATTACAAACACTGAAAACTCACCCATATTAGAGGATCTACAAAGGTGTGAGAGTGGTAAGATTTTAAAGAATGCAGCAGGGTTTGTTCATGACAGACTTTGGTGAACTATAATTCACCTTTAAAGTACAAAGAAGAAGAGCACACCTGTAGTGACAGGAAGATGGATGGAGCGATCAGGCACCCAACTCTCTTTCCTTCTTTTTCAGGGTAATTCTGCCCAAATTAACCTCACTCCCATATACATACATACATACATACATACATACATACATTTAGCGGGGGGGAGTCAACAATATAAGAGATCCATCCATAAATAATGAAACTGCAAGCTAAAACACTGAGGTTTATTCCTCACATTTTTACTGCTAAATTAAATTGGAAATTACACATTCTGTCGACATGAATACCAAGCAGGGCTGTCATAATTGATGCAAAAACACTGAATACCAAGAAGGGTAATGAAGATTATTTTTTTGTGCTCATTTCTGCCAACTGTTGTTTCTATGCTGTGATGAATTTCAGTTACATGACAAGTTAGTGTAAAAAATAATAATGAAAGCAAAACAAAATCGTTCAAGCAGAGCTTATTTCAAACTTTACTCTGCCATGGATTTAATCTTCCTTTAATAGATTTTGTGTCAAATTTGTCTACACTAGCTGCGAAAATTAATTATAAGCTCCACAAAAATATATTCAATGTGATCCCAGATTTGTAGCTGTCTTTGTCTCTACAAAGTAGTGAACATTTAAAATGCAGCAAGGAACAGGGAGGAAATATATCTGAAATGAAACATCGGGAAGTAAAGAATCAGTGCTTAGACGGGTGTAGAAGTACTTCAAGTACTTAGACGGGTGTAGAAGGACCTCATGTCTGCTTGTCTGAGCAGAACTTCCCTTCCATCTTCCGCCTCACCTGAAAATCCTTCATGATTTCAGGTATTGATGCAAAGCCAGTTTAGTTTTTGTACTCCTGTTCAAGTGGAAGGGGTTAAGTGCATTTCCTCCCACGCTTCCCCCCACCCAGCTTTCAGTCTGTTTAGGAGTAGCACCAGTCATTCCCGTGACCGATGATCTTCCAGGGCTGAACACCCGGGTGAAGAAGTCAACAGAACGTGCGCACGTACATCTGTCTGGAGAGGTCCCTGCAGTTTTCATGGCAAGAGTTCGGAAGAGGCTTTGCCATTGCCTCCTTCCTAGAGGTGAGGGAGAGAGACTGGCTCAAGATCACCCAACTGGCTTCGTGCCTGTGGCGGAATTAGAACTCCCGGTTTCCAGCCTGATGCCTTCAGCGTCACCCCAAACTGGCTATCTGAGCATGACCAGGCCTCTTGATTCCAGTCTAGCATCTAACAGTCTCTCACCCAAGGCATTGGTGCCTCTGGGCCCAGACAAAACCTTAATGGGACTCCAACAGAGGGTCTGGGATTGAGGCTCCCAAACTGACAGGGCCAAAATGGCAGCTTCTCCGTGGACCCTTCCTAGCTACTTCTGTGAGATCCTGCATATCTCACCCAGGAGAACTACCTATTATGGAGACTACACAGGCCTCCTACACAAAAACCATCTGGGCTTCTGCTGGGATACAGAGGTAGGGTCAATAACCAGTGTATTGCCGGGCTGCCCATTGTATCACCCATGACGTCTGGCATTCATAAGCCCAATTTTAAGAAATCTTAGTTTTCTTTCAATCAAGAAATTCCAATCTTCCTTCGACAGCACCTAATTCAGACAAACCATTAGCAATAGCTCTAAAGCACTTAGACGTGTATACTGTTTCACGGTGCTTTCCAGCCCTCTCTGAGTGGCTTACAGAGTCAGCCTCTTGCTCTCGCAACCATCTGGGTCCTCATTTTACCCACCTTGGAAGGACGGAAGGCTGAGTCAACCTTCAGCCGGTCAGGAACGAACTGCTGGCTGTGGCTACTGAGCCAGCAGTAGCCGGCTCAGTAATACTGCGCTACCCAGGCTCATTGAATAGGTTGCCAAGTTTCCTGCAATGGCTACAGTTTGCAGAAGCTGGGTGACATCCTTTTTTTGTCATTAATTATTTCAGATCATTTTGTTTTCTTTTTGTTCTGTATTTTAAATTTAACAGTTGTGTTCTATTGGTATTTCTGAATTTTAAATTCTGTACGTCTCTTTTATTGGTCTGTTTTGGGGCATTCTTGTCTTTTCTGTGCCACTATAATTGCATGCAGAGCTGAAGGAAAAGGAGATGATGGTCAGTGCTGGGGGGTAAATTGCTGGTATATCTGGGAGGCAACTGAGTAGATCATACACAGGGCCCTCCTCTCTATATGGGGTGCCTGTTTCATATTGTGTGTACACCCTCAATTCTTAAGACGACAAGTGAACTATCCAGTGGGGCCCACTGAGAAACATCCCCTGAGCCACCAAAGGGACCTTTGCTACAATAACTGAATTCACCAAATTGCATGCAAAAACCCAGCAACCTTCTTCACTCCTGAAGACCAGCTGGCCCTGGCCAAATTCTTTAAGGTTCTGTGTACACCTTCAGATTTCCTCTTTGCCTTTCTTGTTGGGATTCCTAATCTCTACGTGGCAAAGAAAATTGTCTCCTTAAAATTAAACAGGCTGAGCAGCTGAGAAGAACTATTTTGTAAGGAATCTAATTTACTTGGAGAATTACATATAATTTCACACTTCATTTTTTTTCACTTCATCGTATAATTAGTCATTACCGAGAATCAAAACTATTGTTTTCTGCTTAAGAACAAAGGCCTTGAAAACTGCTAATTATACCACAGCTCAACATTTTCGCCTTTCTTTCTTCTTAATGGGCTTTTCTGAATATGGAGCTTTGCGTTTGTCAATTTTCCAAGGAAAGAAGGTTTTTTTTTCCTTCTCGTAAGAAGCATTAGAACAAAAGAAAAGATGCTCATATTACTTTGAAATATGTATACAATCTCCCTTCACTATACATCTACCAAGGAGTTTTGGCTAATTGTACATGAATGACACTCCCCCCGATAACAGCTACAACCGTTGGTTCCAAGCAAACAAATATGGTCTTGTTAATTCTATTTTTGGTCTTTCGCAATTTCTAATTCAGTAGGGCTTTTCTCAAGAATGAATCTGAAAATAGCTCCTGAATAGTGGAATATTTTGAGCCAGTATTTGCCTCAAGAGTAACTCCATGTTACTCTGAACAGAAATGGTGAGACATTTTAACAGAAGATCCACTTGATCTGATCATAATATAGGTAGAGGATTGGAGCATTAGGGTGGCTTTTCTGTTTGACTTTGGGTTGCTCAGGATTTGCGTCTTGCCTTGTATTTCCCTTAGGACTCAGACAGCCTCTAAATGGCATTTTATTTTACAACACTATTTCTTGCTTTGTTTGAAGAGAATTTTTAAAGGTCTATATCACTTTAAGTTCATATTCCCTGGAGACAGTCTTTGATTTTAGTCAGATGTTTCGTATTGCACTAGTTCATGAATAGATGCAAGCTTTCTTGTTAATGTGCTTTTTAGGTTGATATTTGGATTTATTACTTCAACACTTGTTTGTAGCATTTAAACATTCACTCCATTGGACTGAAATAATATAAAACACATGAGCTAATAATTTTAAAATGAATTATCTTAATTGTTTTGGTAGTGACCTACAAGTTTTAGCCTTCTGGCAGATAGTTTTCCATAAAAGAGTTTTCCCTCATTAAAATGTTTTGGGAGATTTACATGCTGATATATATATGCGTGTGGGTATCTCCTCGTAGTTTTGAGAGGAGTATTTTGTTTGCTTTTTCTTTAATCATTGCAACAGAAAAAGAAATGCTCCAGGGCAGAACAAAGAGTTCAACAGGATACTGATGGTGGACAAGGAGGCAACTTCTCCTTCATAGGCGATTTAGTTATGGGGAGTGGGAACTGGGGTCTGCCCACCCCTGGCAAGGAGAGGGAGGAGATGGCATCTGCTGGCCAGAAGACCATCTTCATCATCATCCATCATCCATCATCATCACCACCACCACCACCACTGCAACGATAAACAATTACGTCTTGCTTGCTTCCCCGCACCCCGCCTTGGTTTTTAGTATTTCTTTCCCTCCCTTAAACTTAGCCGAGTTCTATTTCCAGCCTCTGCCCTGAGATCAGAGGCCGGCTGGAGCTGAGAAAACTCACCAGCCTGCTCTTAAAAGCAACTGGTGGCTTCATCCTCCTTTGATCAGGCTTAATCATGTCGAAGAAGGGTTGGTGTTGCTTTAAAAAACGCCTTTGTTATTTTTAGCACACTTCACCACAGATTGAAACTGGGGAGGGGACAGATTTTGTCAACTCTGTAATTCTAACATTGTTTTATTGGGTTGGTTCTTTTTTAATACATATCAATCAATTGTCTTCTCCGCAGTCTAGTGTGGTTGATGAAAGCTGATGTATAATTGGCAGCTCCTTACTCCTGCTGTAGTCTACTTTGATAAATTGTTCTACAAATCTCTCTCTCTCTCTCTCTCTCTCTCTCTCTCTCTCTCTCTCTCTCACACACACACACACACACACACACACACACAGACACACAGTTTAACAAGATCAGGATTAAAGGGAGTGAAATGGAAAGTTGCTGGAAACAGAGCCGAAGTGGGATTCCCACCCCCCAAAATAATCTGATTGGCCATATAGAGAAAAGAGACCTGATGAAAGAGAAGTCTGGATAAAAGAAGTTTTGTTGTTTTTAGCCTTATTTCACTTTTCTATTTGACTTTTTAATGGCTAAAGATTTATGTTATTCATATGGATGTTGCTTTTGTGGTTTTATTTGACTGGCTATTGCTTTTGTGATCTTGTGAAAGGGGTACAATAGAAACTCTTCAATAAACAACCAAATAAGTCTTTTCATGGTGGAGAAGATTCTTAAAAGCCTCTGAAATGCACAAAACAATCTTTACCACAAACCACATACCCCAAATGTTGAAGGAAGGTTGCTTAGAACACTCAACAGCCCATCAAGATCAAACAGAGCAGGGCAAAAATGGGGCCACTAAGCTTGCCGGCTGAAACACCCTATATAGATTTGGAGCCATTCAGTTTCTGTAAGTTCAAGAGAAGAGACAGATCAGAGCTAAGGAGCCCATCTGCTTAATAATGCCGTCCTATACAGAAGTGCTCAAAAATAAATGGTGCATAAGGGAATTAAACTTACCTACTGTAAAGATGGGTTTGCAACCTACCTGGTGTCTCATTTGTTTTCTTCTGTTGTGTGTAAGCAGATTCCAAGTGTTATTTGTAATTCTCATTACAAAAAGCTTTTATACAGCCCTGAAGATGTTACCTAGTTGGGTAACAAAAACTCTGCAAGGAAACAACCAAGCTCAGAGAGCATCAAGAACGCCATAATTTGTACTTATGTTTTTACATGCATTATATGTCTTGAAGAAACCCATATAAATCCATGAAAATCATATTATTTATATTCGTACTATGAGAATTCAGTCCAATTTAGAATAGTTTTTTAAAAAAATCTTATGTACATAGAAACTTTTCCTCTCAATTCCTTAGCGCTTAAATCATAGTCAGATTCTTCTCAGACTTAAAATTGAATTAATGAGAAGTGAACTCCTCAAAAAGAATGTTTATTTTCCCACACACTTGAAATTATCTTACAGTATTTGCTGTCTCTTCGGCCAGGGAAATGTAAGATCAATTTTAGAACTGAATATGAAGCATTGCATAGTCCTGAAAACTTCATCCATTTCTTTCCAGGTCATTTATATCAATCATGGTTGAAATAACGTCCAAGAATATGGTGAAAGTTAAATATATAGGGGAATAAACAAACTCCAGGAAGTTGGGCACTGTTGGGCTTTAGTGCTTAGTGCTGGGCTTTTGAGTTTGGTAATCAAGTTCTAGAGAAGAAATTTCCAGATGTTTCATCAGCTAAATCCTCAGAGGCAAATGGTCTATAGAAACTTCTCATCTAGACCAGGATCACTAAACTCTGAAGCTCAGCAATACCCTGGAGATACTGGCCATGAAAGCCAACAGCAGTCAATTCCAGAAAACTCTAGAGTTTTGGAGAAACGTCATTGTGAACTTCATCACCAGAGTTTGAAAGATCCTAAGGTTCTGTGTGAAAACACCTGATGCTCAATATAAACTTTGCATTTCCTTTACAGATCCCAGGTTTATTACTGCTCATTTGATCCCTGAAAGTGACAATCCAGAAGATGACAAGATATATTTTTTCTTCCGAGAAAATGCAATCGATGGGGAACATTCTGGAAAAGCCACACATGCCAGAATAGGACAGATATGTAAGGTATAAATCATGTCAGGTGCAAAAAAATAGGTCTGAAATAAAGTACCCCTTTGAAATCTCATGGCCATAATAAATATATTTATCTGTCTACTATTTATTTGTTCATTCCTTTATTCAATTCATATGGTCTCCCAATTCAATTTTTATGCTAATTCTGCTCATCTTGGCTTGGTGGTAGCAAAGCCATTGGAGAATTCCTGTGATGAAGAACTCCAGAGTAACTTGTGCTCTGATGTTCTGCTTGCCCTTACTCTGGAGGCATTCCTCCAGTGTAGAGAGTCTCCCACGTGGACATTAGGCAAAGCAGAAGTCAAGTCTTAAAATTGTAATTTTAGGTGTCACAATCAGGAGGGAGACAAACAGGAGGCTCTTAAAATTCTGGTGTGAAATTTTTATTTGATAGAATGACTTTGGAGGACATAGAAGCCTTGTCAACAAGTGGACAACTTTTTTGAAAGCACGGTTGATGTGTTCTGTGCCAGGACCTAATGGCATCGACACCCATTTCGACGAACTCCGTAAGTGACAGAGCCAGTTGTGAATACAGATTTATTCTCTGGTCAGCTACTGTATTTGTTTTATTAAGAATTGACCAAGTTGCCTTTCCTTCTTCCTTTTCTTGACAGAGGATGTGTTTCTAATGAACTCAAAAGATCCTAAAAACCCAATAATCTATGCAGTCTTTACCACTTCCAGGTATGTTGCTTGCTGCTCTGTTTATACAGGACCTTACAGGGTGTGGCTGTTTGGGGAAGCTTCCTTTGTTAGGTGGGGCTTGGGGAAAAAAGGGAGGCATTTTCTTAACCTTTGAACTGGGAGAATCCAGGCAATGTTGATAGGTTCATGAACTGTAGTTTTCTTATGGAAAGTCATAAAAAGAGTGTGGACAGTACAGTGCATGGATCATAGACAGATGCTGTATCACACAAATTTCACATTGTCTTGTTTCATTGCCAAGATATACATTCTGTTGAGGTAATTCCCCATTAGGAGAATGAGCGCATACAGGGAGACGTAGTGAGAGCAGTGAAGAATAACACACAAACAGCACACAGATACACTGTAGAGTAAATGTAAGTTTTTACTTCCAATAAACGTTTGGGATGTTGGGAGAATACAGTACACTAGAAGCAACACCAAAGGGGTTTTTTGGAAGATTCGTGAGGTCAATTGGTTGTGTGGCTTTCCATGACTCAAGGGAACTGAACCTGAAAGCCATCTTTCCATGTACCCAGAGTGATATGGGAGCAGGACCAGTAAGGCTCACTGGTTTAAGTGAAAAAGAAATCTGGGGGGGTGGGAACCAGAGCAACGGCAAACAAGCAAGCAGGCAGACAGAAACGAGGATAATGCTGTGTCCATGCGGGTCATGGGGACGTTCCTGAAACCTTCTTAATTTAGAAAATGAAATGCCTCAACTTTTTTTCTTCTGCTTTTCCCCAATGCTAGCAATATCTTCAAGGGCTCTGCTGTCTGTATGTACAGCATGGCCGACGTGAGGCGGGTGTTCCTGGGCCCCTACGCCCACAGAGACGGCCCCAATTACCAGTGGGTCCCTTACCAAGGACGGGTGCCGTACCCTCGGCCAGGAACCGTAAGTGCGCTTCCTACTGGAGAATCGGGGGAGCAGAAGGGTTACTTGGTGTTGAGTTGGGACATCAGGAATAACTTTAACTAAATGGAATTGGGGGAATTGGCCCCCCATTTAAACCATAGCTTTTAGGAAGTCCTCTGCTTGAAGGTAGGGTGATAGCCTTTTGAAGGCAATAATCCTACAAATTATATATTTTATGCAAGAGATGGCCTTTTAAAAGGTCTGTGCGACTCTTGCTGCTCTCCCCTTTATCATATTTCTACCCCTACCACCTTGCTTTCGAGGAGCCTTTAGGGCCAACTTTTCCAGAAAATACATTTTTTTCGTGGAAAACTAGCCTGAAATTTAGATGAAATAAGAATGTCTGTAGCTGAGCACGGAGCAGGGTTGTTGTGCTCACCTGGTGCCTCAAAATGGGATGACAGACAGCTGGCACAATACAGTCGACAAGTTAGGTTTTAATTTGACTCTATAGAAAAGGTTGAAAGCAAGCCGTCTTTTGGAGCTGAGCGTGACTCAAAGGTACTTTATGGACTTAATCAGAAATTGTCCTGGCAGCAATATGGAAGTGATTTGCTACTGTATTATTCTGGGTTGTTGTTTTTGTTGTTTTTAACTTCCCAGGCTCCTTAGTTGTGGTCTCTCTCCTAAGCCCAAAACAAAGCTGCTTCCCAGTGGGAGACAACCAAGTTCCACAGTGTTGTTTGCTTACTATTAGACTATTAGACCTCTTTAAGTCATTGAGTAATGGGAACCCTTTCGACAGAGCATCCAGGTGCAAAGAGTTAAGCTCAGCTGGAGAACTGGCCGGCAGAGTAGAAAGGCTGCCTATCAATCCCATCAGTCAGTCGAATCCAGAACAGTTGAGCCACTTGTGGTAAACACCAGAAGCAAGGTTGGGTTTCATCTTGCACATGAGAGGCATGGGAAGAGAAAATGCCTGCTTTGGGAAGTCCCACTGTGTTTTTATTATACATTTAACATTTAATGAGCATCTACTTGCTTGTAAATTACAAAACTGGATCATTTAAATTACAAAATTGGGTCATTGAACAAATGAAAAAAATTCAGAACATTAGCCACACATGCTCTTGCAGGTGGCTCTCCCACTGTCTGGTCAATACCTCCTTGTGCTTCTAAATGACTTTCCTTGTTCAATCCTCTCCATGCACATTAATCCACTCCAATTAATCATTATCTAATTAATGCAAGCAATCCGTGTTGCACTCCATCTGGAAAATTAGGGTCTGCCTTGGGGACGGGCTGTGTGGAATCCCCTTAAGCAGGGAAGAGCTGCAGGGAGAAGCCTGGAAAAGGGGACCGTTCCCCCTGTTCTGGCTGCGTAAGTGCTGAAATGGGGCTCCGGAGTTCTCCAAGGAAGGGCAGCCTCTGTGTCTTTAACCGCATTTGGTCTGAAGTTCTCCCAGCTTTGATAGTCACCAACAGATAGGAACATTGCAATGTTGCTAAAATAAACATTGGCTATCTCAGTATGAACTGATGCCCAACACTTAATAAAACATACAGAACTGGCTTGCTGGACTCTTCTACCTCTTTTTCTTTTTGTTAGAAGGCTTAGAAATTAGACTTAGAATAACTTTACTGTCACTTTACACATACACTAATCAGCATACTGTTCTGACCCAAACCCTTTTCCAAGAAGACAAACAATAACCAAAGGGAACAGAAACCTTTTAATGATTCTTACAAATCTCGGGTTAAAAGACTGCTGCAAACTAATTAGCTTTGATAAGCACAAACCTCACCCAAACTGTGCGAGACTGCCAAGAATCACATATAAGAAATATTTCACAACACAAGAGTCTTCAAATACCAACTTGAGATACTGTAATGTCCACAAGGCTGAGTTTCAAAACATCTTTGCTTTCTGCAAAGAACATCCGATTCACAGCTGGCTTTTATCTTCTTGAAGGAGGGGCCATTACCTTGCAGCCTTACTCCCGAGTCGCCCATGCTGTTGCAATTGCTCTTTCCTGCAAGGAGCCCTGCACTTGGCACAGGCTCCTCGGTAACCTCCTCATCGCTGCTGCCAGCCCCCACAATCTCTGAAGGCAGCACTCCCTAATGGTCCTGGCCCCTCATCTGAGTCCTCGCTCTCCTCAGCTGTCCACACCTACTGCCAGCTAACCACAACACATACATTAAAATGAAGTTTCATTGTATATAGCTCTCACGGGGTCACTCCCTTCAATATACACTACATAAACATGACAAGGAATAAAGGAATAAAGGAATAAATAAAATTTAGGAAGATATGTATTTGTGGGTGGTATATAGGTCAATATGTGTATGATTAATTTTATCTCGGATGAACTAAGACAATGTCTGTAGTTATATTTTTCTGAATTGATCAAGATTATTATCTAATTATAAGAGTCAGTTTGGTGTAGTGGTTGAGGCATCAATCTAGAACCCAGGAGGCCAGGAGTTCTAGTCCTGCCTTGGCAGCAAAGCCTGCTGGGTATCCTTGGGCCAGCCATTCTCTTTCAGCTCAAGGAAGGAGGCAAGGGCAAATTGTTTTCAAAAAAGTTTCTTTTGTCAAGAAATCTACGGGCTTGTGTCCAAGAAGCATCCAAGAGTCAGACATGATTGAACAAAAGGGGGAAGCATATTTAATTATATGTTGCCTTTCAAGCAGTATATACACATTAGGAATTCAGAAATTGCCAAGCACGTTGCAAGAGTTGCACATTTGAATTCATAAAGGGAGCAAGCCTAGCAATTTAGTTTGAAACTGATTGAATCCAAATTCCAAATTGGATTAACTTCCCTAACACAAGTCATATTACTAAATCAAATTGGCCTCCACAGTGATTCGGCTTCTTAGAAAGACCTTGGCACGCAGTCGCAATAGTAAATGGGCCTCTTGAGCATCTGAGCTGCTGCTGGATGCCACCTGGAGAGCTGGAGAAGCAGAGTAAAATGGGGCATTCCCCCCCCCCCCCTGGTCTGGGTGCCGCCTTCCTGCTGACGATCTCGTGTTCTTCCCACTAGTGTCCAAGTAAGACTTTCGGAGGCTTTGACTCAACCAAGGACTTGCCCGATGAAGTCATCACGTTTGCAAGAAGCCACCCGGCCATGTATAACCCTGTCTTTCCCATCAACCATCGGCCCATTATGATCAAGACAGATTTGGACTATCAGTTCACGCAAATCGTGGTTGATCGCGTAGACGCAGAAGACGGCCAGTACGACGTCCTGTTCATCGGCACAGGTGAGGCTGACTGATATTCACCTGTTTCATCTGGCAAACCTGCTAGGAAGTGAAAGGCAAAAACAATACCAAAGTCTGCACACCCAGTGAGAAAACCGGGGGAGGAGCAGAAAAGGGAGGAAGATCCCACTTGTGTCCTTCCTTCTGGAAGGGCCCCCCGTGTGCCTACATTGAAACTTTTGGGGGGGGGAGGTTCTTTGAGCAATGGGTTAATTAAAAGGGAAGGGTGCTAAAGCATGAGAACTAAGCAAACATTTCAACGCACAAAGCGGGTTGTTTTCCCCTGAGAAAACGCTGATCTAAACCATCTTACATCATAAGTGTATGAATATCAAACATCTATTAGGGCAATGTCATTTATGTGGTGATGTGGCTCAGAAAATGGATACAAATCATTGGGATTGTTTTAACTGATTTCATTTCATGCTCCAGTTCCATTCAAAGAACTGAATAGAATCAGGTCAATTGGATTTTGCTGCCCAGATCAATTGGATAGTTGTCCTGGGAGGCCTCGGAGCTCCCTTCCAGCCCTGAGGCTCCAGAAGGGCCTTTCGAGCCAGGAAAATGGGAGGCCGCTTCTCTCTCCTCTGGGGGCAGGGAAAGGCAACAGCGCCTGTGCGGGGATCTGCATGGAGGCCGACCTCACAGGGTCCAAGGGCTGGCCGGAAGGGTTGCTCTCCAGAGCGGTTTTGCAGGAAACAGATTCCCAGTGGCCAACTACATAACAAAATCAGGGTTTCAGAATACGTGTTGACCCCGTAGGCCTACCGATTTAACTATGATTTATGATAAACCACCTATCACTTTGTTGTTTGTATGTACACTGCGAGCGTCTGCACGGGAGACAAATTCCTTATGTGTCCAGTCACACTTGGCCAATAAAGAATTCCGTTCTGTTCTCTTCCACTCCATTCAGTCCTTACTTGCTTATATTGAAGCAGGGGCCCTTGTGCTCTTAGGTATCTGGGTTTAGAATTGCGGGCTAAATTAATAGGCTAAAATGAATTCTTACACAAACAAAGGTTTGTTTCATCTTCTCCAGCAAATGCACCTTTTAGTCCCTCCCATCTGCACTTGTAACTTAATGGGGAAGTAAAGAAAGATCATCCAGTGCACTCTGGGTCCGTCCGCTGTCAGCACACGGGCGTTCATCACACTACGTCTCTCCTGTAAATTAAGTTATGCACCAAACACTTTTCTGGTCTGAGAAGAAAGGACTGATTCAGTGGCATGGAACTGCTTGCAAAATTACTCAGCTGAAGAAGCTGATCCTGAAGGCAGATAAAGTTTCATTTCAGATGCTCAGGGCTCTAATATGTAATGTGTTGTAATTTGGACCGACGTTATAAAATAATCATCACGGAATTTCCTTAAAATATGCAGGAACACATCCCACCGCGATCCCTTCTGCTATCAGAAAATGTTTTAGGAATAGGATTCTCTCCCTGCCGCTCCTTCATTTCAGAAAATGAATCGTCTTTTCATCCCTGATTCCCACAGATCGGGTAGATTTTTACCCTGGAATGCTATGTTGTTGTTTTCTAAATTCTAATGTATTAAATTAAAAAAATACTTTACCTAAATATGATTTGTGTTTTGTGCTGTTGCACAACCCAGGGACTGCATTCAGCAATGTTGTACCCCACATGCATCCTATTTGTTGTATTTTAATGGGAGTCGTGGTTAATTAGATGCCAGTGACTGCTTTGGGTTGTAGAGAATTCCCTCTGTCCTCTTTAGCTGGTAGATCCTGAGATGTTTTGGAAGATGCCATTAAATGTTCTTATTTCTTCCATACTTTACATCACTTGCTAGTGTGCCTTGTGAATCAAGCCTAAAGTGTAAACAGTACTTATCAGGAGCCCTTAGACTTATACACCGCTTCACGGTGCTTTCCAGCCCTCTCTAAGCTGTTTTACAGAGTCAGCATTATTTGCCCCCAACCATCGGGGTCCTCATTTGACCCACCTTGGAAGGATGGGAGGCTGAGTCAACCTTGAGCCGGTCAGGATGAAACTGCCAAACTCATAGAGTTTATGACTGTATTTTTCTGAAAGATGCTAATCGTAATGTGAAAAACAAGGTTTCTATTGAATTTTTAAGAAGTCCTCCTATTTAAACAAAAATGTTCATTTCTTTCTTTCAGATATTGGAACGGTTCTGAAGGTGGTCTCCATCCCAAAGGAAACCTGGCATGACCTGGAGGAAGTCTTACTGGAAGAGATCACCGTCTTTCGGGTGAGGGGAAATTTTGTGAGCTGCCACCCCTGCTGCCTGCCTGCCTGCCTGCCCAGGTAGCTGCAGGTGGAGCTTAGGAGGGCCGGGCCCAACCGAGGGTATTTCGCGCTGACACTATTTCCCTCCGTTTGCTGGAATGTAAAAAAGGCCGGGAGATACAACTGTTTGCAATTGAAATCATCTGTATGTTTGAAGGTCTCATTGCCCATCTTTTCACTCCCAAAGATAATATACAACATTTATTCTACAGATGGGCAAGTGATGTTAAGGCCAGGGTGCAGCAGAAGGTCCGTTGTTCAGATGTTGGAGGGCTCCCATGACAGAGCAATTAAGAGTCCCAGTTTGAATACTGTTGATTACTGAGACATGGATTTATTTATATAAACTGGCCCAAGGTCCTTGGAAAGATGTGGCAAGAAAAGGAGGGGAATAAAATATATCTATGCTGCAATTGCAGTGGCCGGAATGCAGCACTGCAGGCTGACTCTGCCCACAGCCAGCAGTTTGATCCAACTGGCTCAAGGTTGGCTCAGCCTTCCCTCCTTCTGAGGTCGGTAAAATGAGGACGCAGATTGTCGGGCGGGGGGGGGAGACGCTGACTCTGTAAACAGCTCAGAGAGGGCTGTAGAGCCACATGAAGCCGTATATCAAGTCTACGTCCTAATGCTATTAGGGAATTAAAGAACTTAATACTTAGACTAGCCCTGAAATTTCAACACTGCATTTCTACCAGAAAGGAGCGACCCTGAGCCTTCCTCCTCCTCCTCCTCCTCCTCCTTCCTCCTCTACATTTTTCTCTTACCAGTTTCAGTAGCATTGAGGGAAACAACCATTGCAAGAGGCTTAGAAATCCTAATAAGGTGGAACTTATTTTTGCTAAGTCACAGTTAACAAAGAAAGAAAGAGGGAATCTTTACCCTGGAGATGGTATTGATTTGTTGGTTTATTGATTGATTGCTTTTATTCCCCATCATAACTCTGGGGTTCGCAGCCACATTATGCCTCCCCACAGACTCTTTTCCATATTTCTGGAAGGCTAAAAGGGTAGAAGCCAATTCATTCCAAGCAGGGGGCTCCTGCCAGAAGCCCCCGTGGGACGAACCCTGTAACAGGGACCAGCTAAGCAGACGAATTCCCACGTGAGGAGACATCCCCGTGCAGGGCCATGTTGCTGAAACTCAGTTTGTAAGCCTCAGGGACGCATCTGCCTACCTGCTTTGTAAAGACACCCTCTAACTTAAGAAGATACACTGAATTTCACTGTGGGAACCTTTGAATACCTCCATAGCAACCACACATGCAACGCAAATGTTTTAAGACATCCAGAAAGCATCCCGTTAAGCAGAGCAGCTCCTGAAATCACCTTTGATGTTAACTCTTATTTTTTGTTTCAGGAGCCCACGCCTGTTTCAGCCATGAAGATTTCCACGAAGCAGGTAGGTATAAACAGCACCTCAAAATTCTTCAGTATTTATTGAACTTTCAAAGGGCTTAATTTGGCTTCCCACTTGTGAATTCTGCCCCACCCTGTTTCCTCTTCATAAATATTTGTGATTTCTCACATGGAATCCTATAAGCAAGAAAGCGCAGCGTTCGTTCCTATGCCTTCCCAAGAGGGAAACCACCAGCCTTCTCTCTCTTGTAAGGGCTGCACTAACTTTAATGTACTTAAAGCAACCGCATCCTTTTTCCCCCCAGGCTGTTTAAGTATCAGGGTTTCCCAGTCCTAGAGGAACCTTAGAGCCCTTCAGCTGAAATCGGGGCCCTCTTTCCCAGCCTCCCCCCCCCGCCCCCCGATTGTCTCGCTTTCAATGAGGTTCAGGGCACCGAGGGCAGAATGTAGAAGGGCCCCCTTTCAGCAAACCCTGTTAGACATTCAACCCTTGTGGTCAGGGCTCGTTCCGGCCCTCTGGCCTGCAAGCAGAATCAGGGGGTTGCTTCTCAGTGCAGATGGGAAAAGAGAGAAACCGCCTAGAACTAAGGAGAGGCGTCCTGAGAGTGAGGACAATCGATCGGCGGAATGGCCTCCGGAAGGTGTGGCTGCCCCATCCCTGGAGGCTTTTAAGAAGAGGCTGTCTGGAATGGCACAGATCAGGGGGCTGGACTAGAAGACCACCAGGGTCCCTTCCCACTCTGTTATTCTGTTTAACTTTTTCAAGAACGCCAACCTTTCACCATGCGGGGTGTTCCCAGAAGGCAAGGCTAGTCCTTGAGGGGTTGCTTTCTGGGTCACCAAAAGGTGGCTGTCTCTGACTCGCTGCAGGGCAGGATTCCCTAATGGTTGGGAGCATCTCTCGGGAGGCCGGCTGAGGGTTGGTTGCTGGAGAGTTATCCTGGGGTCTTTGGCGGGCAAAGGCAGAGGGCCTGCGGAGTCCTTTCTGGTGTTACCACAAATCCCTTTTTTAGTGTTAAATTTAAAAAGGCAAGAACGTGTTTCTTTTATTGACTTTGATTATAATGATTTATGATGTATTGATCATAAATGTGCTGGAAACCCCATTCAATATTAGGAACCTGTCTAAAATGAATGTATTTGACATGAAGTATTTTGCCTGGAATTTCTTCCACTGCAGAAAGGGAGAGAGAGGGGGGTTTAAATGAATGTGCTATTGTGAGAGGAAAAAAACTATGCTGCAGACTTTGCTGAGGTGCCAAGGGTGTGTGCGTGTGTGAATATCAGAGTGCTCTGCTTTTGATTATTTCCACATTCTTTTTTAAGAGAGCCGATTCCGTGTATAACATGGAGCCCAGCATTTAAGGACGGCTTTTCCGACCCAAGTTCTCTCCGTGTATTCAGGAGGGATTACACTCTCCCCCCGCCCCCCCATCTCTGACAAATAAATCCCCAGCATTAAAGCGCCCTTCATCTACGGAGGCCCAAGTCATGTGTGTAAAGCGGGGCCTATAAAGTGTCAGTCTGGCTGCAACACAGCCATGCAATGCGCTCTGACGGGCTTCTGGCCTCACCCACCGCTTGCACCGAGGGGGCCTTGGAGAGCAGGTTGGTTCCTGTTCCAGAACCTTCGAGGTTTCAAAGTCTTTGCTGCATCGCCGTTCCTCTTCCGGGAAGGAGGAAACTTTCTTGGGATGAAATGATGGATTTATTATCTCGTGGTGTGCAAAATATTAGGGTGAATTTCCACCCGTTGGCTGAAAGAAAGGCCTTTCTCCTCGTGGTCAGGGAAGAAGCAGCGAAGGGTCCCCTGCAGGGGCTTCCAGGCATCTGGGCTGAGCCCAGGGCCTTTTCCTCCCTCGTTTCCAGGGCTGTGCAGGGCTTGGATTTCCTCTCCAGAGTAAGCCTTGGCAGGGAGAGGAGCAGCTGACTTAAAAAGCTGCAGACCAGGGGAAGAGTTGTGTCCCCAAGTAGTCCGAAGCTCTTCTGGCAGGTTATCTCTGCAAATCTGCTCCTGCACAGCCCTCCGAATTTCTGGTTCCATGAAGTAATTTGTAGCTGGCCGCGGTTGGCTTGAAATGAAGCCTGCAAAGCATTTGGCACCTGAATATCGGAGCTCACACATTCAAATGAGGCCCAATAAAGCAGATTAAAAGATACTGGGTGCACCATGCAGGATGGCGTGTCAATGGATGGATTGATGGGTGAGAAATAAAAACGGGGAGGAGGACCTCTGTAAGTAGACTCAACTGCCTTGTTTGCTGCCTCTAATAATGAGCAAAAAGATTCCTTGTGGAGTTCCACTTCCCATTAAAAAATTAGGAGCTTCTCTTTCTGGGAGGGAGGGGCAGCTGCATAATTCTACAAGTCCCACAATATATATTGTTTGTGTTGCCTGAAACCGTGGTAGAAGTTGCTCCTGCACAGCCTTGAGTGCAACCCTTGGCCCCGCGGAGCACTTTACGGTTGCCTCCTTCTTCTCTTTCCAACCGTGCAGCAACAGCTCTACATCGGCTCGGCGGTTGGAGTCTCCCAGCTTCCTCTGCACCGCTGTGACGTCTACGGGAAAGCCTGCGCAGAGTGCTGCCTGGCCAGGGACCCCTATTGCGCTTGGGATGGTGCTTCCTGCTCCCGCTACTTTCCCACGGCCAAGAGGCAAGTCCGACCATCTGACCCCAACGCTCCCTCGGTCCCACGGGCAGCCTGCTCTGGGCAGCTTTGGGAGCTCTGGGACTGCGCCACGGACACCCATGTGACAAGCGGTGTTCATAAACCACCAAGGCTCCAGTTCACCCTCCCTTAGTTTTAGTGCCAATACCTGGTGATTCGGTGGTTCGTTTCTTCCAGGAGCGCCATTGCCTGGCACATCAGTAATCTGGGCGACGTGGATGGAAAGAAACACACAACTCATTTTATAGTCGGTGGAGGGGAGGCAAACTCTTGTGGGCCGCCCCTCCACAGCCCCACTTGCCATGGGATGCGCCAACTTGGAAATGTCACATCAGATGTGTTTTTTCCCCCAAAGGTCCTTGGCCAGGTCCTCACACCCTCCTTGACTGTCTCTTTGGAGCCGCCTTGCTTCTGGGCTAAAGGGGGTTTGTTGTTTACTGAAGCAACTAAAAAGTAGCCAAAGGGAGAAAGCGGGGAGGCCTGGTGACTTTGCCTCTGCCGGCTCCTTAGATCCTTCGCAGGCCTCTCCGTCCCCTCCTCTGCCCTCCATTAGGCTTGGCCTATTCCTGGGGGAGAAACAAGTGCTGTTTAAGCGGGGGGCTTCCATCACAAAAGGATCATCATCATCATCATCGTGACATTTCTTGGGCCTGCAGCCCTGGGCTTTGCAGTTCCTGCTTGTCCCTACCAGGCCTTGCTAGGCCAACCATGGAAAAATCCGCCTGCCTCAATCCACATGATTCCTTAGGAAGATCCCAAGCTCTGAGTCCTGTTCCTATGGCACTAACTCAAACCATGACTCATGCCGTGAATTGCTGCTTATCAGAGCCTTTCCTTATTTACGACTATTATATAATTATTTTCATAAAGGAAAAGAGGCTTCTTCTGGAACCGTCATGAGAAGTGGAATTTTGCATTTATTTATTTCAGAAACAAATACACTCCTTTCAGAGAAAAGCCTTACAAAAACCTTACACCAAGATGAAGAGAAAAAAGTTTTTTAAAAAATCACAACTTAAAACTAGAACCTGTCTTTAAAAGGCAGGAGTAAGCATGGGCATAAAACAACCACTTATTTGTTAACCAATTTGATCCTTTTTGCTAATTTAAGGAGTGGTATGGGGACTGGATGTTGGTCGATATTTTCCAGAGCAATTGATGAATGTTCTAGTTCCTTTTGAAACAATGGGGCAAAATGTTCTTTCTGACATCTGTTAAGCTTTCCAGAAAAAAAGGCAAGGATGCCTGAGCCGTGCCCCTTTCTTCCTGGCCTTTGACTTCCGATGTGATTTCAGGGTTTGCAGTCCCCCCACCTCCTCTTAGCCCTCTCTCCTCCCCTCCCCTCCCTTTGGCTGCCTTCTAATTTGCTCGGTCTCCCTTTTCTTCAGCTTCTAGCAACCTCCCTGTTTTCTCTCCTTTTCCTCAAGGTTCCACTTGTGGGGACTGAACGGGGATCTTGTGTCTCTGGTCTTTTGCAATAGGAACACAACAGGAACAGTGTTTGGTGGTTTTTTTAAAATTATTTTTGCAACATCCTCTTTTAAAAACAATAATAACATACGAAGTTTCAAAACAAAACTTAATTAAGCCTCTGGTAGCTCATCATCGTGCTCAGGACTTCCTATGTTCCCAATAATTTCTTTTAACAGACAAAGATTTTGCAAAGGATGCCCTCAAGTTGGGAGGTTAGAGTTTCAGAAAAGCCCAAAGAAACCTCTGTTAGAAACGGCTGTTCCATGAACAGGACGGTTCTTAAATAAGCACACCTTCATTTTTGATGGAGGCTACCAGTATGCTTATCAATCTAGTTCTGTTCATACTAGGTCCTAAAGCTAAAATGAATATAGGAAAAGGAGAAGGTGGCATCCTGGCTGAGCCTCTCTTGATCCTCCTGTGAGAACGCTTGCCAGAGAAGAAAGTGCAAACCCAAGACTGGGAAATCATCAGAAGTTCACAGGGGACATGTGGGGAAGAACAAGAACAAAAACGCAGAGAGGAGACGTTAGGACACATCAATGGAATTTCCTTTAGCGGGAAAATCAAATTACTTGAGTTAGCGAACGCTTGGCTGGTCTTATTTTCAGAGGCAAGAAGAGGCACTTTAGATTTATTTGTGCATTCATAAAAGTTACACCGAATGTGCGTGTTGTGCTCTTATTGATCCAACTGTCTACAGATCCATCTGTAACTTTTGTGATAAGCAAAGCACATTTACAGTCTTGGCTAGAATATTCCTAGAAATAATGAATCGGAAGCATTGATTTTTAAGCACAGCCCTGCCTGGAAATTATTTATGATATCTTTTTCACAAATGTTGATGGATTAATTCTTCCGTTTTTTGGCACTGGATCAGATTCCTGAATGTGTCCTTTGTTTTAATATCTTGACACGTTTACTGGGCGAATGAGGCTTCATCCTATGGCCCATTTGCATTTTGGAGCAGTCTAGAATGTCAATTTCATTTTTAAAAGTGCCACAAATGCCATGAATGTGATGAAACAGTGTGGTTTTTTCTCTCTCTCTCTCTTTCCCCCCACCCCTGATTCCTGCAGGCGCACCAGGAGACAGGACATCCGGAATGGAGACCCTCTCACCCACTGCTCAGACCTCCAGCATCCCGGTGAGTTTGGATTTGTAAGGTCAACACACAACGGACACAGTTCACAAGGCTGGACGAGGCTGGAGCCAAACAGCTGAGCGGACTCTTCACTTTGGTCTCCTGGAAGTCCATAGCGGGGAAAGTGACACACCCACTCCCTCAATTCTCTGCATTTTAACTTGATGAAACTCCAACTCCAAACTCTTTCGTGTGTGTGTGTGTGTGTGTGTGTGTGTGTGTGTGTGTTCCCTGCTTCCCTGAGGTCATCCCAGGCATAAAGAGAGGCCTCCTGCTCTCTCTTCCCTGTCCTCACCTTCCAATTCAGAAGGAAAGCATTCTGCAAAAGGCAGCAGCTCCCTCTGCCAGATAAAGGAGGCCATTGCCACATTTTGCTGATCAATCCCAATGCCACGACTTGAGTTTGGGGGAGCCGAGACAGGAAGCTTGCAGGTGGGCAAATAGGCAAACAAGGCAGGGAGCAGAAAAGTCGAGGAAAGGCTTGTCACAGCATCCGGGAACAGAGGGATCCTTCTGGTCCAAGATTTAGAACGTCGACTGCTGGCTGCCTTTGAACATCGCTGTGTCTAATTCTTCCTTTCAACTCTTTTTCCCGCTTGGTGATTTCCAAGCGCCTCCCCATCTCTCTCCAATGAATCAGCTTTGCTCCAAACAACCGCCTTTTTTAAACAAAAAAAGTCATCCCACTTGCATCCCGGAACAAACAGTGGGGACATCTGAATGGCTGACTCCCTAAAGGTTTAATATCGGCTGATTTGCTTAGCTGTTTCTTCCCTGAGACTCTCCCTCCTTGGACTCTGAAAGCTGAAGCTCATTAAGGTGATATGTTGGATTAGTCTGTCACCGAGATGAAAGCAGCCGGCCAGCTTCTTGGCTTCCTCCTGGGACAGCAGTGTAAAAAACAGGTTTTCTTTGCCAAAGTGGGCCACCGCCAATGGGGTCTACAATGGATGGCCCTGTAGGAGGCAGCCTATCTTCCACTCGGAGAACGACTGCCAAGCTCTTGGCCCCTGAAAGCCCCTAGGAGACTGCCATTAATAAAGATAATCTGGGATCCAGACCCTGCCATGGACTCAGAAGGAAGAGGAGGAGGAGGAGGAGGAGGAGGAGGAGGAGGAGGAGGAAGAAGAAGAAGAAGAAGAAGAAGAAGAAGAAGAAGAAGAAGAAGAAGAAGAAGAAGAAGAAGAAGAAGAAGAAGAAGAAGAAGAAGAAGAAGAAGAAGAAGAAGAAGAAGAAGAAGAAGAAGAAGAAAGACCCCGTGGAAGCCAAGGGGCAGGGCAAAGGTTAACTATTTTATCTTGGGATTAGCATTCACCAGCATCTCTGACAAATGACAGCCGCAGAAAATGTGCCACGAGAAAGTGGCCCCAGCCCATGCAAAGCCAGCCATGCCAAGCAAATGGGCTTAGACGTGCCTCAGTCTGCGCAACATTGAGGTGGGAGTCTTTCAGGGGCCAAGGAGGATTCGGGGGTGGCCAAAGATGCACCAGGGGAACGGAAAGAGCCCTCGGTGCCATTCCAAAACGGCCGACCCCAGACCATTGGAATAGGCTGGCAAATACACAACCCACGTCCACCTGGGAGCTGGCAGAAAAGGGCTGGCCTAAATCCTGCCACTTATCAACGGCTGGTCTCCTACCTCTTTTGAGGGCAGGGAATAGGGCTGGCCTCACCTACTGCAGGCCAGGTGATGAAAGGGGTTGGGGATCCCCCTGGCTTTGTTGCCTCTTTGAACGAGCACTACCTGCAAGGGGGCAGGTAGGGAGAATTCGTGGGGTGCTTGGAAGGGCGGGTTTGCTACCTGTATCAGGACCAGCTAAGCAACCAGGACAGGCTTAAGAGGAAACTCAGGGTGAAGCAGAAGGAATGTCCTGCTCGCTGCCCCTGTTGCTTTGGGGCTGTTCCCTCCCATGAGAAGAGAATCCAGCTTGGCCAACTCCCACATTCTGTTGGATGCCTTCAGCTTCCAGCTCTGCCTCGGCTGCGGTGGGCTTGCTTTAACCACTCGGAGGTGAAGCCGGAGCTCCTGCCGTCTTTACCAAAGAGAGTCTCCAGGGTCTGAGAAGACCCCACAGGGCACCTTCTGATCTTCACCTCCCGTGGGCTCCTCTGGCTCTCCCGCTACGGGTGATCCTGGCAGGTGGGATGATGGGCAACGGGAGGCAAATGCCCAAGTGGTCCTGTGGTTCCTGAAAGTAGGAATGGGGGGAAGGTTCAGCCATGCGAAACGGGCCAGTAGAAGCAGTGGGAGCACCATAATGTCCCCAGGGGCCACCAAAGCAACCAAGGCCCTGTGTCCTTATGCAGCACAGCACCAGCATTATTTCCAAAAGGCATCTGCTCCATGCTTGGAAAACAAGCTGAACATCCTTGGGCTTGTTGTTCTCAGGATGTGACAAGGACTGGCGGGACAATACCTGGTCAAATTAATTCTGGTGTCCCATCTGTCCTGAAAAGCAAGCCAAATGTCCACGATGGGCCGGAGGAGATTGGCCAGAGCAACTGAAACTGGTTGCTTAGAGCAGTGGTCCCCAACCTTTTTTGCACCAGGGACCAGTTTCACGCAGAAACGCTTTTTCAAGGACCCGCCAAGAAATTGCACACATAACACCAACACTACACACCTTTCCTTTCCAGCCGGTCAGGTGTGGATCAGCTCCGAAGCTGGGCAGCCGCTTCCCTGGTGGTGGGGCCGAGGCTGCCGCCCGGGGAGCGTCCGCTGCTTTCCCTCACCAGGGCCAGGTGGTGGCATGTTGCCCTGCGCCGCGTGGCTCCCGCCTGGCAGCGCGCTTCTCGGCACTAGGCAGCGGGGTTGCCCAAGGAGCCCAGCCGGCCAGGCGAGGGGAAGGCAGCGAGGGCCCTGCTGGGCTGGGGCGGAAAACCTGCTTGGCAAGGGGCCGGGGAAGCCTGCAGGCGGAGGACCAAGCACGCTGGGAGGCAGAGATTTAGCCAAGGCCGTCAGACGGAGAGACGGCTGGTCTGTGGCTGCCCAGCTCCCTTTTCCTGCTGCTCACCTGAGTGGCCTGTAGCCGCGTGTCGGTGAGGCGATCGAAGAAGAGCTTCACCAGAGCCTTGACCAGGTCACCGGCCGCTTCCGAAGAGAGTGAGGGCAGTTCGTGCAGGCTGGGATCAAGGTAATCGGTGGCAGAGTAGCCTCGCAGAACTCCTGGCATAAGCCCGGTGAATCGGGAGCCTCCTTCTTAGAGAGAGCAGCTTCTCCACAGCTACCACGTCCCCCTTTTCTCCAGCCACACACAATGTGGAGCTGACGTTTTTGGTCAAGCGAGGCTGAGGGACAGCATCAAAGCCAGCGCTTGATCCAGCACGTTGGAACAAGATGGCACCAAAGCAAAGTAGGCAGCCCGGTCCCAAATGATCCACGAACTGGTACCGGTCCGTGGACCGGTGGTTGGGGACCCCTGGCTTAGAGTTAATCCCAGATCCCGGCCTGCTACATGCCTCTCTTCCTTGTCCAGAGTGGGTAGCAATCAAGGTTGCTCCTTCTACAAACAGCATCAAGTTATAGCTGTGGCAGCTCCTGGCTGACAAGAGTAGCACAAGTCCTGGATTTATGTTATTCCAGGGATGAGGTAAGTAACATAAACCCTAGATTTTATTTGCCGCAGCCTCTGTGGCATCTAGTCAGCTCCTAGCACAGACATTGAAAAACATCCCAGGATAAGGTAGTGGCAAAGTGTCTCTGGGCTTTTTATGAAGCTACCAGGAGCTGATTGTTTATTTTTTAAAGAAGAAATGTACCCACAAGCACACACACACACACACACACGTTTTCCAAGTCAGATGTACATAATTGTTGCAAAGCATCACTGCTTTGCAAGACCTGATTTTGCTCTTTTTCCAACCGCATTCCCTGGATGGCAGAGTCCTCTTCTACGTACAGAGGGCTCTGAAGGACCGCAGGTGGCCAACTTGCAGCTTAAATAATGCCTCTTCTTACTGCTTTTTGCAGATAACCCAAGCGGGACTGGGCTGGAAGAGAAGATTATCTATGGAGTAGAGAACAGCAGTACTTTCCTGGAGTGCAGCCCAAAATCCCAACGTGCTTTGGTCTACTGGCAGTTTCAGAAGCAAAATGAGGAGCGGAAAGAAGAGGTAAGCGCAGGTGCTCAAAGGTTGTGTCCCTGAATTCTGATGGTCTTCATCATCATCATCATCATCACCATCCCTTATCTCACCTCCCTCTGAGAACTTCCATTTAGCCCGAGACCAGCTTAGCCTGCATCCTGCAAGGGCAGCCATAAAAGCTGCTCATTTCGTCCATTCCAACGTCCAGTGAGAGGAAGGAAGTTCTCCTCCTGGGTGATGGAAGCTGCTCGGCAGTCGTCTCTGACGCATCTCCCCACAGACCGGTTGCCCCCAGAATGCGGTTGGGCTCTGTGTGTTCCAAGGGGGCTTAGCGAGAATGCAGGGGGCTGAGCAGCCCGGAAGGTCCCATCCTCCATCACCTCACTGGCAGAGGGGAAGCCCCTTTTCCAAGCAAGCTGGAGAGCTTTGCCTGAGCTGGGGAAGGAGGCGGAGGCAAGAAGAAAGGAAACAATTGTAAAAGGCAGAAACCCCTATTTTATATGAAGGATTCATCGTTCATTCATTGCTTGGCAATAGCTACGCTTTTTGTGGGACTAGATTCCCACAGTCTTCTCGGATTCATTTTATAAACCATGGGAAAAAATAGGCCGTCTTTCTGTTTCCCTCCATGTGTTGGGCAAGGCTCCCATCAGCCACAGCCATTCCGTGCTGACTCAAGATGGAACTCAGAATCCCATCAGTCTGGATGGCATCAACGATTAACATCAATCACAGAACATCGATTTTGTTCTGAACCATAAGGAAAACGTGGATTGAATGTGTTCTATTCTTAACATGATGAAATATATTGATTCAAATACACACTGTAGCTGCTTTAATCCAAATACACAGACGTATCTCCTTGCCAATTTAATTTTGCTTATGGAACAGTGGGAACAAAAAGGGAGAGAGATGGTGTTTTGCAGGGTGAGTAACTTTCCCAATGTGTGGACTTCAAGAATTCTGAGCATTTCACTCCCTTCTTTTATAACGTTGTAGGGTTTGTTTGTTTTATATACTATTAATAAAAGGAGGAAAGAGAAAGAAAAATAATTCTCCACAATAGCTGAGATCAGTAGGAACCCACCGTCCTGGATTTTCCTTATTTGGGGAACCCAGGAGTAGAAGTTGCGAGGTTGCAAGCCCAGCTTGAAAGTCACTCAGAGGGATTGTTTTGATTATTAGGTCTCCTCTGACTTCATATGGAGGAATAAATACATCCATTTATCACCATGATTGTTTGTCTGTAGTTTGACACCATGCTTTTATTGCTTTCAAATGTTCTTTTCACATTAAAGATGGATATTGTAACATTCAGTGGGTTAAATAAGGTAGTTCTGATCATTTATTGTGTATGCAGAACAGCATCACAACAATGTTACTAATGAATTTGGTTTATTTATTGTTTAAACATGTCCATAAATATAGAATAAGGGAAACACTGTATTTCTAACACTAGCGTGCATTCATTTTTCGAACTATCCAAGTACCTTCCTTCCTTCCTTCCTTTCTTTCTTCTCTACCTCCTCCTCCTCCTCCTCCTCCTCCTTCTTCTTTTGTTCAAAAAAAGCCTGAGAAATAGCCTAGAGCGGTAGAAAACCTCATCCAATGAGCCTATCACGGCCGAACATAGTTCCGGGCCCTTCTTTTCAGACTCAGACAGAACGGGGGTTCCCTGCTTAAACAGGAACATTCTTCTTTCTTCTCCACAGATCAAAGCAAGTGACCGCTTGATCCGGACCGAGCAAGGTCTTCTGCTCCGGAGCTTGCAGCGGAAGGACTCGGGGCTCTACTTCTGCTACGCTGTGGAGCATGGCTTCATGCAAACCCTCCTCAAGGTCACCTTGGAGATCATAGACACGGAACACCTGGAAGAGCTTCTTCATAGGGAAGAAGAAGGAGACACCTCCAAGGTCAAGGAGGCCTCCAACGGCATGACGCCCATCCAGAAAGTGTGGTATAGAGACTTCATGCAGCTCATCAACCATCCCAACCTAAACACAATGGATGAATTCTGTGAGCAGGTGTGGAAACGGGACCGCAAACAACGCCGGCAGAGACCTGCTAATGCCCAGGTGAACCCAAACAAGTGGAAGCATCTACAGGAAAATAAGAAAGGTAGGAACAGAAGGACCCACGAGTTTGAGAGGGCACCACGAAGTGTCTGAGCGACAATTACCTCCAAAAACAAAACCTTTGATCCAAGTGAAGCCTTGCATAACTGGAAATGAGATGCAATACAGATGAACGTTTTCTATGGCATTGATGTGGATGTTTACAAAGAGCTGGGAAGCTTGAATGATTTCTGCTTGGCTGAAAATGGGCCCAGTTTGCTGAAACATTTCCCATTGGGCTCGTCTCGTTGACCCCTGACATTTCTGGAACATACGCTGACTCCGAAACCAGCATATAGTTTTGTGGTTGCGCGGTGAGATGAACTTGGCATTTCTCTTTGGACTGAAGTGAAAAGGGCTATCATTGGTCAGGCCGCCATTTTGAAAAAGGATTATGAGGAGAGCAAATGCTCTCTGGGACCTTCTCTTGAACTTGACTGAAGAACTGCATGGGCTTTGGAAAGCTAAGAGACAGAACCTTCACACTTGGTTGTATGCAAGACTTATACACCCTTTTTGTCTTGTTTATAAATGTGCTGGAAGAATGGAATTAATACTGTATGCAATTAGAGTCACATGGACCTCAACCATTCAATACCTGAAGCCGTGGCAACAGCAGAGGGATTACTCTGGCCCTACTACTGATGACTTCCCTAACCTTTGACTTAAAGATGTATTTTATTAAACAACTATTTAAATATACCACAACCAATATGCAGTCAAAGATAGCTCTTTTGGGGGGTGGGGAATAGAATAGGCTTTTTGTCTGATAATATTCTGATATTCTAATTGTTTTTTGTTTTTTTTTAATTAGGAAAAAAGCTCCAGGTTTACTTTTGCTCAGTTTTAATTTCCCGCTTATGAAATTGAGTCAAACAATAAGCAAACTCAACTAAACTGCAGGTGATTTATATTATAAGTACCTTTTATCTAGTTCCTTAGCAGAGCTATTCTGACAAGGGTTTTGCCCCGTGGAATATTTCTCTTCCCTCATTTCTCCCATGTTCAGCCTGTGCTTCTTCGTCTTATCTTATGCTTTGATACAAAGAGAAACCGATTGAAACAATGAAGGGAAACTCAAATGACTTAAGCTGTATATTTTCTTTTTAAAAAATTTTGAAAGACTGTGAATAGCATTAAAATATTTCTTCTGCTCATGATCTTGTTATATGGATGGGAATAATAGAACACCGTCGGATGAAAAATCCTTGATTTGTTGACAGATTATAGCGGTGGCTTTCAGTTGGTCTGGAGAAGCAAAATATCCCTCAGTTAATAAAGCACCAGACTTGCTTGCCCACAGTACGAAGCAGGCGATATTGCGTCATATTTGCGATAAGACACAAATCCAAGTTAATGCGTGAAAATTTGATCTGAAATAATCATTGTAAACGGGACACATCCTATGTCTTGGGATGTGACACGGGGTCAAAGGTGAATTCCCTGAAGATTAAAAATCTGTAAACCACTGAGTTAGCAAAACTAGGATCCTGTCCAAGCTACCCTAAGAAAGGTAAAACATGACAAACATCCCATATGTCATATCCACCCTAATGCGCAGTGTGTAATGCACTGACCTGTAGTGAATTAAAAGCGTATGGAATTAGAAACTGCACTATTGCATTGATGGATGCAAGGTTTCTCCTCTCTATAATTACTATCAATTCATCATGACTAATAAAAGTTCCACTGATTTCCACTGAGATCTATCCAAATTTTGCTCATTTTGAACCAAACCCAGTATACTCTTTTTTCCTTGGGCATCTCTTTTGGATCTTCCAAAAATAGCGTTCCCAGAATCTCATACATTTTGAATACAGGAAGCATCTGTATTAATGCTTGAACTTGCAAACCTGTTTGGATTATTTAAAGTGTACTGAGAATTTCAAAAGTTATGAAGATTTTGCTCTGCACTTCTCATGATAACAAATAACTTCTATCAGCAGTTTTTGAACAGGAGGGCTAACTCCACAAATCTTGATGTATCTTCCAGTAATGAGCTTTTTAAAAAAAATGACAAAATGCACCATATTTTTTATTCTTCAGCAGGCATTTTAAGTTGCAGTAATTAAATCTGAATGTGAATATTAGTGTGTGTGTGTGTGTGTGTGTGT
Source organism: Pseudonaja textilis (assembly GCF_049901715.1). NCBI lineage: Eukaryota > Metazoa > Chordata > Lepidosauria > Squamata > Elapidae > Pseudonaja > Pseudonaja textilis. Next base: position 288,287 of record NC_141994.1, on the reverse strand, counting down.
GTGTGTGTGTGTACATGACTATTCTGCAGTCCTAACCTAACCAATTTATTTTGGCAGAGTTTGCAATGAATTTACTGGATTAAACAGGATTAGAAATGTGGTCCCAGGAGCAGATTCGAGAAGGCAGACATTTGATTGTGTGGATGAAATGTTGTGAGTTCACCCATCGCCCTCAGTCATGGTTTTAATGATGGCTTGTTGTTTAAACCACAGTAAACACAAGAAGCTACGGAAACTTGATTGTACCTTAACTCAATATTTGAAGTCAGCTATAGTTCTCTTTATAAAATAGCTTGCAATTCATGCACATGTTGGACTGAACTGCAGCAGAACCGTGCAAAGCAGCAGCCTGAGCTCCCCTTGGGCTGAGGTTTTGTGTCTGCTGAAGAGCGTCTGTCTTACTCAAGGAGTGTCTGTTTCACTCCTTGCCAGCCAAATGAGCCACAGGTGTGGTAGTTATGTCAACCTGTGAACTTTATCCTAGTATAATGTACTGATGGGCCATGAGGTGAAATGATGATTCCTGTGAACTTACTGCTCAGCTAGAAACCCCTGAGAACCTGCAAGGGGGGACTCAGCAAGATCTCCTGGCCGGCTGGAGAACCACAGTCCCTAACATGAATAACTAAGTTTGGCTTCTTGGCTTAGATGTCTCCGTGGGCATCAGTCTTCTCACTTGGATCAAATGCTCCTTCCCTGGTTCAGGGCACTGTTCCTAACATGGGAAAGAGGCCCTTTCACGAGGATCCCATCCCGCTGGGCACAAGGGCATTGTGGGATCTGTCCCAGACCCTCAGCCTGGGCTGGATCCTGTCCCCCTTAGAGACATGGACACATTCTTCAGGGCCTCACCCCTCCAACTGAGGGGAAGGGGAAACCTCAGCTGGCCAAGGCAGACTCCCCAGATGGTGGAGCTGAGCATACGGACTCAATGGCAAGCTACCATGGGGGAAAGTGTGCAAATGGGGCAACCTTTGATTCCCCAGATAGAATGGCCATTAGCAACAGATGGATCTCGTGGCCCTGCCTAATACATAATTTGGACTCGTATCGGGAAGAGAGGAGAAGGCATCGGTGGCTCTCTGGGCATCAGTCCGATGAGGATCCTAGACCCAATGCCCGTGGCTCGTGTCAGCACTGGGACTGTTGTGGTTGTGGTTGTTGAACTACTTACTGACCGGTGTGCTTCTGAAGTCATTTGAAAATAAATAACAGCCAAATGCAGCATTTTCCAAAGGGGCTAATTCTAAAACCATTTACGTTCTATCAAAATGGTGTAAAGAAAATAGTGCAGCCAATTGGAAATTAACTTTCTGAAGTACAGACATTAAACAAAGAGTGATCTCGTACCTCTCATAGTCTTCCTAAAAGTTCTTTTTCTAACCTTCATTTATTCTCTGACTTTTCATTTCTGACTTTTGCCTGGCACATTTCTGCAATTTTCTCATACTTTCTTAAAGACTCCTAACTTGTTTCATTTCCTTTCCAAGCTGTCAGAGTGTTTTGTGTGGCCTCATCCATCTTTTGCTGGGTCTTTCCATTGCACTAGCAGGAAGTTCAGCCACCGGCATTAATTCATCTGGATTTTGCTGGAATTTTTACAAAAACATATACATTCTTTCTCTCCAAATTAAAACTTCACTGTCGCAATTCTTAGCCTGCATATTTGAAATACCACAGTGCTTAGGGTTCTGTGATAGTCTGATGTACCCAGGTTCCTTCACTTCCTTTCCATTTTTACAGTGATTTTATCATTCAAGTGATAACTTAATTCTCAAGAGATATAAATTCCGTATTTTTAATTTTAAATAAATATTGAACACTATATTACTGTAACTTCATAGATTTTCCAGTAGAGGCTTGAAACATAACATTTAAAAAACCATAGTGGGGTAAGGGTCGTCATATCCTCATTGGCACTCATATCCTCCAAAACTGACGCATTCATTCATTCATATAATCCTCCCACTCAGATTCTGTGACTGGGTGAGGTATAAAAACTCAGGAATAATTAATACACAATAAGATAGCACTTTAAAACACATAAAGCAATAAAATAAAATAATAAAATAAAAATAAAATAATAATAAAAAAATTAAATTAAATAATTACACTGTGATCCCAAAGCCCAAAGGGAGAAGAGCCAGGCCTTCGCTACCTTCCTAAGGGCTTCCAGGTCTGGGGCATCCACATGTCCCGGGGAACCTCCTTCTTCCGAAGGGCAGGGGCTGCCATGGAGAAGACCCCCCCCCCTTTCTGGGTTGCATAGGATGGCCTTGTTTCAACAAAGCGATCTGAGCTGCATCTTCCCTCTGAGAATGGATGGGAAGGGCAGTACCTGTCAGTCGGAGCAGCCCACCTGCAAGTGTCCCACTTCTGAGGGCTTTAAGGTCACAACCAGTGGCTTGAATCACACCCAGGAGCCTCACAGGAGCCCAAACGACTCCCAGAGTAGAGTTACTTCGTGGGCAGAATGAAGAATGTCCATTGCCACCTGTGCCGCCCCCTTCTGGACCAATTGATAGCTTCCCAGTGGCTATCAAGGGCAGCCCCACATAGACTGTATTGCAATAGTTCAAGGATCTAAGGCGCCAGTGCTCCTGAGCAGCCCCCCCCTTGATTCAGGGATGGGCACCATTGGCACCCAAGATGGAGCTGCCCAAGGGTGCCTACCTGCCTTCTGGGGCCCTGCTTGCTCTTGGAGGGAAGAAAACCTTGTCTTGAGGCCAGACGGGCTCGCCTCTCCTTGCCCCTCCTGACCACATTGGGTCAAGTGCAGGTCCAGGAAACTAATCCATGCCCCAAAGTGGTCTCTGAGCAGCCATGGCCTTCCTCGTCTCTGGGGCCACGATACCAGGCGGCACCAGAGAGGACTCAATGGAACTTTCCCCCACCCCCTTAATCACAGCAAAACATGTTCTGCTCTGGGAAAACAATACTGGCGTTATTTTCACGTTATAAAAGAGAACAAGAATCCCCTCTGGAGATGTGGAACCCGTCCATATGGAGATAATTTCTTGCTTAATTTACGTTCCCCTTTTAAAGTCACTAGACCTTTTGTTTGGTTTGTGGAGGAGAGTTTGAAGGCCCTGGAGGCTGTCCCAGACCCAGGCTGAGACGATTGCTAAGGTTTTACGGATTGCAACACACAACTCTAGTTATGTCTTCCTACGGAAAACTTGGGTCGCTGCAGTCAGTGGGCTTTATAGCCATCTAATGTGTGTCACTTCCTATTGAGTTCAAAAGGTCTCGCTCCAGGTAAGTGTGCATCAGTCTTTAAAAAATTTTTCATTTTGACTGCATGGGGCTCCTTATTTACACTCTCACAAGCCCTAATGAGTTTGTATCTGAACAAGGTTCACTTTTTAGAGAGTCCAGAATAGTTCCCTTGGGCACTGATACGTCCTGTGGCTTCACATCGTCCACGTTCTCCTAAAAAGCAACAGCCTTTAATCCTTGGCCCACAAAGTGCTCCCAGACACAATGGAGATCTGAAAACATCTTAGTGGACTTGATTTGCCCTAAAAATTGTTGCCTCCACTGGGGGTTCCTCCCTGAGGCCTCCTGCAAAGAAAAAATAGGTGCAGATCTGCAGGGTGGCAGCATTCTAGAATCAACTATAGAAAAATTACGTTTTCTTCAAAACTTGCCATCAAGTAAAATTGCATATCTATTGAGTAGCTCTCAATCTTGCTTATGCTCGTTTAAGGCTGTAGAAGCAGATTGGGTCCATTTTCTTCCGTGGAAATAAAGTGAATTGCGCCTCCTTGAAGTAAGAATGCTTTCTGGCAGGGATGGTAACGGCCAGCAGTGCCAGCTGACCAGTTCGGCCTCCTGCAGCCAGCCGGCCTTATGCCCTTGGAGCTGCAAATGGATCTCCTAAAGAGAGAGGTAGGCAGGGCTTAGCCTTGGTGGGAAAGTCGAATAAAGGTTTTTCCAGTTGTTTGGTACCAGGGCACAAAGTGCATTCCTCATCAGCCAACAAACAATTTCACTTCTGTATTTATTTTGCTCCATTGCAGGTGGGAGCAAAGAATCCAGGAAGGGCAGGGAGAATATTATGAAATTGCTGCTGTAAGTTATTTCTTTTAGCATGTATTTGGTTGTTAAATAAACATGTCTTCAAAATATTTGAAGTTGGCTGTCTGGGCTGCTTACCTAGAAGTGTTCCCCGTAAGCCTAACGGGAGCTGCGTGCAGTGCATGAAATAGAATGTGGGGGGGGGGTCCCCTTAACTCCATACAGCCGGAGGGGCCTCCTCCAGCCCCTCTGGTGGCTCTTTGGGGTGCCCAAACCAGGAAGAGAGAGTTCCCGCATTCTCGGGCGGCTGCTACGTACCTCCCCGTGGAGGAGGAACGCATTAAAATAAGTTACTGCTCAAGCATGAGACCCTCTACCATTCCAGACAAGGGGCTGCCCAGCCTCTTCTTAAAAGCCTCCACAACTTCTGGAGGGGAGTGTATATCATCACTGCACATTTCCAAAGGCTACAACACACACACACACACACACACGCTGCATGTTGCTGATTGTCCTTTGCCTTTGCCCTTGGAGGGAAACGAACAGGAGACCCTGAAAGGAAGCTGTGAGTTGCTATGGAAAGAACGAAACGTTGCTGAAGGCAACTGGGAAATGAATGAGACTTCTGGGGGGCTGCAGCTTTCACCAGGATGCTGGATTCATTGGCCCTAAAGACAAGCAACTGGCCATTATTGATTGCCCTTTCGGGCTCGGTTGTTCCTCCAGACAATTCTCTCTTTGAGTCAAAAGAGCTCTGAAAGAGTTCAACAACATTTTGACATTGAGCAGCATTTCCCTGTCTTCGAATGAGATCTGTGAAAAATGTGAACTGAAAACCTGGGTATTCAATTCAGTGCTCTGAATTATTGCTTATGAACGGAAGGGAACCTCTGAAGGGAACCTCATAAATACAAACACATCTTGTTTTACAAAACTCTTATTTGTAAATGTCACTAATCAGAGACGCCATCTTTGGCAGAGACCAGAGTTTTCCCTCAGCCTTTCAGCTGGCTAGAGCTGGGCGCAGGAGGGTGGCCCTGAGGAGGGCCCTTCATCTCTGGTCACAGGGCAGCGTGGCGCCTCCCAGGCCTGAGAGCGGAAAGTCCCCCCCACCCCCCCACCCCAAAGTGGTGGACAGCCACTCCCAGCCAGCCTTTGAGAGGCAACCTTTCCTGCTTCTTTCAGAAGTGCCTTCGTCTGCCAGTAAGAGGGGAATGATAAAACTTGCCTCACAAAAAAAGGATGGCAGTATCTAAAATATGCCGCGGAGCGGCAGTAAAATAGGTTAAAGGCTAGTTAAGTCTTTAATATACGCATGATGGTGGTGGGTGGAGAAGCATCCCATCCATTCTTCTGCCTCTTCCTTTCCAACCCTAAGAGAAAAAAGGACATTTCAGGATGTCAGACTTTGGAAGACAATGTAGAATTGTCTTTGCTTCTGCAGGATACAAGCTCCCCTTCCTTCACCACCTTTGGGTCAGATGAACATTCAGTGCTGACGTTTGTATAAGCAGCAAATCTGAGGGTGTTTTTTTGTGAGTTCCGAAGAGATTTTGGGCTGCCTGCACCTCAGGCCACTGTCCCTCCGGAGGGCAAGCAGGCATTTCCTCAGGCGCCAGCAAGGAAGAGCTCGCCTGAGAAGTGCTTGCCTGCCATCTTGTGGTTCTAGCCAGCAGCAAATTTAACTCTGAGGTTGGAAACAAAGCAGTTTTAAAGCATTTCCAACATTTAGAAATAAAAACATTGGGTCCGGCAGTTCCGCCGTGCAGCTTTGGGCATTTCCAGATGTTCTTTCTACTACGGCTTACTGGACTGAATGAAATGGCCGCATGAACTGGATCCTCAGAGCTTTTTCTCATCCAAAATCCCAAAGCTTTGCATGGACTGGCAATGCCACAACTGGAAGAAAGCAAGCACCCCCCCCGTTAAAGAGAGAAGTGCTCCGAGGATGCCATTGGCTACAGCCGTGCCCCTCTGGAAAAACCGCTGAGTGGCACTTTGCTTTGGACGCGGATAGGAAAGAAAACAGCTCTGTTCTGTCCCACCAGAGTGAAGTGGGGCACTTTCTCCCCAGGGGAGAAATTCTAGCACTGGTTTAAGTCTGTCTGTCATGCGCATCCTCGAGCATTTAAAGCAAGCAAGCCCTCATAGAGATTGGTTCTTCTTTACCTTCCTTCTTTCTATTTTACAAGGCTGAAGAGGCTAAAGGAAGACATTGGCTCCCCTGTGGCTCTAGAGGGTTTAATTCGATTTGGCAATTGAAGGACTTCCTTCATTTCCATTAAGTCCTCCTTAACGACTTCAAATAGCAAGGATAGGCCTCAAGAGACAGAAAGCCCTCCTGCGGAGTGAACATCTGTGGACTGCAAAGACCCCCCCCCCCATGCTCCTACCCCAGATCCAGACCCATTTCCCAGCAGGGTTGTTGTGACCCCCAAGCTCCTCAGGGTTTTCTCTTCCCCCTAGCAATAAATGGCAAGCTTTGGTTATATAAAAGGAATTTAAAATGCAACAAACACATGGCTGACAGGGGCTGATTTACTTCTCCTACCTCCTTTAAAGATTACTACCAACCTGCCTTCCATGGAGGACCTGCATCCTGCACGAGTCAAAAAGAGGGCTGGGAAAATATCTACAGATCCCTCACATCCCGGACATAAATTGTTTCAACTCCTTCCCTCAAAACGACGCTATAGAGCCCTGCGCACCAGAACAACTAGACACCAGGACAGGTTTCCCCCGAAAGCCATCACTCTGCTAAACAACTAATTCCCTCAACACTGTTCAACTATTTAATAAGTCTGCACTACTATTACTGTTAATCTTCTCACCACTCCTTATCACCCCTCCCCTCCCACTTGTGACTGTATGACTGTAACTTTTGTCCCTTGTATCCTTACGATTTATATTGACTGTTTCCTAGTATGATTCGATGGCTTATTGTTCCCTATGACTATCTTTAAGTGTTGCACCTGATGATTCTTGACGAATGTATCTTTTCTTTTATGGACACTGAGAGCATTTGCACCAAAGACAATTTCCTTGTGTGTCCAATCACATTTGGCCAATAAAAGAATTCTGTTCTGTTCTATTCTATGCTAAAGCCAGCTGTCCATGAATATAGGTTGTCCATGAAGAAATCCTTGGGATTTCATGGGAAAATAGAACAGAAGGTTAGCTTTATTTTTCCTTATTCTTTATTTCAAAAACAGTGCAAAACATAAGCAAGCTTCCAAGATGCACATCAAGAACAAATTTAAATTAAACAATCTATACAAATAAAAATGATTTAAAAATGATAGGGGAAAGGGGGAGAAGAAAAACGAGAGGAAGAGAAATTTAGCAAACAAAATCTAGTAAAAACTTACAGGTTTTTACACAGACCAATAGTTCAGCAGCTTTCCACTTTAATCCGGCATTATCCATCTGTGTCTATTTTCTCCACCAACATGGGATCCTTTTTCAGCCCTTTCATATCCCTTTAAATTGTACCCTTTTTGGACATATCTGTGGAGATATTTCAGAACCAATTTTTCAGTTCTCCTACCGTATATAACATGAATAATTGGGGAAACTAGGAAAGACCTGCTGGCTGGAAGAGGACCAGGGGGCTGGATTAAGTTGGGGGATAAAATAATTTTCTTAAGAAGGATTCAAAAACAAAGCATTCAGGAAAACAAAAGATTCAAAAACAAAGCAGTAAATCATCATATAACTTAGATTATTATACTAATATACCTTCCCTCTATAAATTCCTACATAAATTCAGAAGCATGGAACCTGAGGGAATAAGTAAAGTGCTTTAAATTAAATTTTTCACTGAAAATAAATGTTAAACGTTGAGCAGAGAGAGGTTCACCTAACTAGGGGAAATCGGTCTGAGACAGCAGGTGTCAAAGGCCCCTTCGTGGTGGGAGGTATGGACCTCTCTAGGCAGAAGAGCTCAACACACCAACATTTGGAGTAGAAAGGACACCCCAAAATACCTTTCTCCTTCCCCCTGGGGACATCACTGTACAAAGATGGCTTCCCTTGTGGAAATGCACGAACGAGTTATAAAGCTAGTATTGTTAAATTGAAATTGATTTAACAGAAACAAAAAAGTGACTTTAGTTTATATTAGCTTTAGGTTTCAACCTGCAGCTGAAAGAATTTGAAGCCAACTCTCTTTAAGAAAACTAGGTTGCCCTCTGAGATCTAAGGGAATGTTAAGTTTTAGCCTTCCTCCCATCTCTCAAATCTTGTTTTGGGGTTGCAAGATTTCAACATAGATGATACTATATAGTTACACTTTGGGGAAGAAGTGAACTGTATGAAGGCACAGAGAAGAGCAAGACCCAAATCCTTCCTGGTCTAGCCTCTATTATGATGTAATAGGGGAGCTATTTCTTAATTCGTTTTCATAACTGCCCACTTTACATGGTCTGTTATATTTATTTAGTCTGGGTCTATCAGACTTTGAAATTGGCAGAAATCCACCAAGACAGAATGAAAATCGTTCAGATGTAAGCCGGATAGCCTCAGTGCATTAAAATCCTCAGCTTTCTTCGGCTTTGCCCATAATCTTTTTTTTAAATGTAGCTTTGTCTAAGAAGAAAATCAATGTTTAGCACAGAAGATTTTCTGCTTCTTCTCTTGTAGCCTTCTCAGATACTCTGAAGCAACACATGGGGAGAAATGCATTCCCTCCTCCAGCCTCTGCTGCCTTGAGACGGGGAGTGGGGAGCTGAAGGCTCTGTTGTGCCCATAGGCTCCCAGCCTGAGCCTCCCACAGCCCCTGGGCCGGCTCCCAGAGCTCATCCGTGTCCAGTCCAAAAACGTTTCTTTCTGCAGATCGGAGTGGATAACTCTGGCCTTCGCTCTGGGGGGTTTCCCGGGATCTTTGTGGCTGCAAGTCGGTGGTGCAATTTCTTAGTGGTCTGAGACAGCAAGTAAACAAAAGCTGCCATGGACGAATAAGGCTCATTTCATCGCAGGTTTTAATTCATCCCAGGAAAAGCAATCAGGTGCTCTTCCGCTGCACAAAACCCTCCCAGCACCTGCCAATCCCAGTCCTTGACTTCTTCCCCCTTGAACATGCAAGTGTTGCCCACACACACACACGGGGGGGGACGACTGCAGGGCACACGGGGAGACAGAGGTCAGAAGGGGCCAATTAGAGCCCGGGGTTCGCCTTGAGGGTCCCTGCCCTCCAAGTGAAAATGGCAAAATGCAGGCTGATGCAGAGGCCTTCAGAGCTACGTGGAGGAAGGAATGCAAGAGACACCCAGGAGGCAGGAAAGAAGAAAAGGACAGCTCAGCCCTGGGAAAGGGGAAGGGGAGGAGAGCAAAGAAAGACGTTCTGGAAGAAGATGCCCAGGAGGCGGTTGTCCTACTCCATGGTAGTAGAGGAATTCTCGTAGGGCCTGTTTCCTGGGCTGGGCTGGCCCAGAGGACCTGCGGAAAGGAAAGGAGCATGAACTCACCACACCTGCACGGATGGGGGGAGGCAGGTTCTCAGGTGCCAGTCCTAAGTCCCCACCCCAAAATCCCTATTGTTGCTCCCACCCATCATCTTGGGGGGGAGGGGTTTTGCATAAAAATGCCCCTTGCAGCTTCATTCAGGGGGCTGCTGATGGACCCTCCTGAACAGGTCCTTCTCTAGCTAGGAGGGGGGGATTGTCCAAAGAAGGCCAAAGAAAACGGGCAGGGCTTTGACGGGCAAGGGTCGCGGCTGCCATCTTGAATTTTTCACCGCCTCCCCACAGATGTCCTGGCTGAGATGAAGCCCCCGTCAGAGGAGGCTGCAGGTAACAGATGGCAAAGACAGGAGTGAAAACGAAGGGGATGGAAAGAGGAAAAATGAAACCGCCACAAGTCCTGTGGGCTTTTTACTCACAAGTATTCCTACAGGCGGAAATTCATACCCGTAGAGCATCTCAACTCTACATTTCCTAGCTGGGTTCTTGTTTCTGAATCTTCTCCGTCTGCCTAGATCGATTCCCCGACGGCTTCTTTTCTCTCTGAACCGCTGGCCCCGTTTTCTTCCCCTTGGCCAGACATTTCCACATCCCTTGGAAAGACAGCTTGCACAGGCAAAGCCGGCAACTGTTTTGTTTGAGTGTTCATGTAAAATATTTCTCTTCTCCCACAGCTTAGGCACTCCGCCCAGCTTACAACAATATTTACTATGGTACAGAAACATAATAAAACACCACAGAAAAAAGAGAATATTCCTCCCCTTGCAGGGATCAAAATGAATTAGCTGAGCTACTTGGAACCCGATGAATGGGCGAGTGATGAATACCAGGAATGGCTGGGGAATTATTTTAAGATCTGTGAGTCCCTTCTTTCTTTCTTTCTTTCTTTCTTTCTTTCTTTCTTTCTTTCTTTCTTTCTTTCTTTCTTTCTTCTTCTTCTTCTTCTTCTTCTTCTTCTTCTTCTTCTTCTTCTTCTTCTTCTTCTTCTTCTTCTTCTTCTTCTTCTTCTTCTTCTCCTCCTCCTCCTCCTCCTCCTCCTCCTCCTCCTCCTCCTCCTTCTCCTTCTGACCAGTGATTCCACCCCTTGAAATCTCCTCCATGGCCGGCCATTCCAACCACAGGGTCAGGGGGAACCCAGGAGAGTCCAGCTGAATGGTAAGGGTTCCTCCTGGACTCCCACCTTCTCTGTCAGGGGACAGGCTGACCAGGCACCGCTTCGTTGATGGCTGGTTGATTTAGAGGGAAATCAGTCGAAACAGACCCCATGCAGACACCGCCTGACAGGGCTTCTTGATCTCCATCTGGCTGAATCCCCATCAGAACCAGGAACTGTCTTGGAACTCAGTTAAAGTTAAAGTAACTTGGTTAAAGTTAGTCCTGGCTTACCGGTTGAGGATCAACTGGTCTTCTGATTGATTTGGTGACCTGAATTCGGGATTCTTCCGTGTGGGTTGATATAGACCTCTGCCCGGGGCACATTTTATGGACCAGACCAATGGCCTGAATCAAACTTGATTTGTTGAGTTGAAGCTGATTTGAATTTAATCAACAGTGCAAAGCAGATCTTGAGTGATTCATGTACCTAATCTTGCCTTCAATTAACACATTATTACATAAGAACAACACATGCAGTACACAAACACCACGGGCTCATATAGTTAATAGCCTCCATTCCTATAATTTATGCCAAAAAACTAGCCTGGAACTGCACGTCGTTTAGAAAGATGGCCAATATTATGAACACTTGGAAGCAGGGAGCCTTTATCAGATGCCACTGAGCTCCCAAAATGTTTTCTGAAGAGATTGGTCTGGACACTCATTCTTTCAGTCTTTTCCAAAGATTGGTCTGAATTAAATTGCCCTGTGAATTGGCCACTTGCTTTTAGAACTAAAAAGTTGCAGATGTTTTAACATTTCCACACAGAACACAGAAATGCCTTCGTGGTGGTGAGGTGCTCTACCCAATTTCAGAATCCTCTGCTGCTTAAAGGGGAACAAACAAGCATATTCAGCCTTGATCTTTGGGAAGCAGCTATGGGATAGGAAGGTCTTGCCAAGCCAAAAAAAGAAAAAGATCAATCAATTCACGTCCAAATCCTCTTTCAATCAAGTTTTGTGTCTTTGCTGAAGTCTGCCCTTATCAGGCTCCCTACAGCCTCTCACTTGACCCTGATACCTGCACCGCAATAGCATTTCCTGCACACACACGCACACACACACACACACAGAGCATGGGTCATATGTGAGAGGACTTCACAAGGTCAAGGCTGTCCTTCAGAGCACATAAGTGAACGGGGAAAGGATTATGGCCCTTCCTCAGTGTTGAAAATCGCATCCATTTGATTCTTCAAAACATCTACCCTTACAAATGTCCAAGGAAAAAGCCAGCCGAGGGGAAGGAGGGAGGCCTGAGCCTTCAGCTCCTCTTAGAAGTTGCTTCTCACTTGAGACAAAACCATTGATGTGGGCTGGCAATTCGTGATTTTATGGTTTTGATATGTTTCATCTCCAGTGAGAAACAGATTCAAATCTTGTTTGAGGCTTGAATGGGAGAAATCATGTCTGAATCATTGGGTTCAACTCAGATAAAATAGATTCTGTGAAAGGTATTTTCGTGCCTATTCATCAGGTCTCAAGACCAGCCTGGAAACATCACCTGGCTTAAAATCTGTCTCGCCCTCATTCAGCCATTCATCCTCAATCAGCTTCACTTATGCTGGGCTCACAAAATGAACGTTCATTAAACCAGATGCAATAACACACATTATTCCTTAGCATAGTGTGTGTGTGTGTGTCTCAGTCCTTTAACAGTTTGTCCAGCAATATGTGTGACACAGAGGTGGTCCTCGACTTACGACCAGAGTTGGAACCAGACTCTCAGGCCCTGAGTGAAGTTCACCCACCTGCGTCTCCCAGCAACCGCAATCCTGGCCCTCCCCGTTGTGGAAGTGCTGGCTGGCAAGCAGACCGTCCCAGCAGCTGAGGAGAGGGGGGACAATCCAAGTGGGGCTGGGGGGCCCCTGGGATGAAGCCCAAGCAGGAGGCTCCCTTGGGCTCTCTGCCTGGCCTCCCGGGGCCTCCCCCACCTGCCCAGGTCCCCCTGAGCTCCTCCCCTCAGCTCAAAGACCCTCCGCCCTCCGTGCAGAGCTCAGCTCCCTCCTGTCTCGGGCGGGGGGGGGGGGCAGAGGCTCAGGGCCCCCCACAAAGCAGCCTTTCTGAGGCCACCATAATCCTGGACTGTTGTTAAACGGACAATATGCTGGAGCATGGCTTACCCTGCTTCGGAAGCCGAGGACCACCTTGTATAGCATGGTATTTGTGACATGGCTGTATGTATGTAAGCTTTCATATTTTGTCCGCTAAGTGGCAGCACTTTGCCGAATTTCACCTGTCTTGAAAATGCTCCGCCAGCCTGGTCTGGGATCGGAGGCCTCTAGAGGATTCCAGGGCTTGGATCTTGACACCGAACACACACACACAAACACACACACACACACACAACACAGAGAGGGTGGGTGGGGGCAGGCAGTGGCAAACCAGTTCTGCCCACTCTGGGTTAGAGCACGCCATGAATGTGTCCAAGTAGTTGACGGGAGTCAAAGGGTGGAGAGCAAACATCTAATTCATGTCGTTTTCTAGATCTCTGGTGGCTTGTAGTGAATGAGCAAACTTGTCAGCTTAGCCCTACCTTAACCCTTCTGGAAACTTAGGCTCCCCAAATAAGTGAAGCTTGGAACTACCTGAATTCAACCGAAAGGTTCGCTGGGTAGGAGCATAAATCTAAGTGAGCAGAAAAGGGGGCGAAATAAATTAATTCCTTGAACCAAGTCAATCAGGATGGAGCTATTAATATAATGTCCTTTCCAGAAGAGAGTTTTCCCCATAGATTAAGGGGGAAATGCTAATTTCCCCCTTGTTTTTCTCATCGGAAATTAAGTCTGACTGCATTGCTGACTCCCTTCCCTCTCTTTTTCATGTGCACAAATCTGACTTTCGTCTATTCACTCTTTTTTACATGGGTGGGTAGCTTTGTGGCCTTCGTCCTGACTTGTGTGGCATTTTCTTGAATGTCCAAGATTCCAGTATAATATATACTTTGTATTTCAAAAATTGACCAAATAATGGTTGTTTTAAAGGAATGTGTAGAACACCAGATATTTTTTGTAACAGATTAATCTTATTCTTTTAAATTCTTTCTTTCTTTCTTTCTTTCTTTCTTTCTTTCTTTCTTTCTTTCTTTCTTTCTTTCTTTCTTTCTTTCGAGTCAGTGCTGACTTCTGACAACTATCTGGATGAGTCCCTGTGGTTTTCTTGGCAAGGCTTTTCAGAAACGGTTTGCCCTTGCCTGCTTCCTGGGGCTGAGAGGGAGTGACTGGCCCGAGGTCACCCACTTGGCTTTGTGCCTAAGGGGGGATTAAACTTATGACCTCCTGCTTTCTCGCCTGATGAACACCAAACTGGCTTCGGTCCAATCAAACACACACACAAGAACTGATTCTACCAGGACATATTGTCCACATCTTCTCCTCCCACCTCCTCTCTCTCTTACTCTCATCACTTACACAAACATATAAATATCTTAGAAATCTGGCATTTTTGGATCGGGTTCAGTCCAATGCAGACTTTTCTATATTTGCTTACAATTTCATTAATGTAATAAATGAAATGGAATTTAAGCGATGAAGACTGGTGGATTATTTCCTGCTGGAAACTTTGCAGGCTGAAATTTAGTTCTGCAGTGCTGCCCATAAATTACACTTATATTTTCTGCTACATGCAGGAGAGAGAAAAAAACAAATGTGAAATTACCTGCTTGAAAGAACCCTCTAAAATTCCTATTTGTTTCCAACTATAATAATGAAAGCCAAATGTTGAACAGTGGGATAAGTGTGCAGGCATTATTTTAATAACAAGTAGCTAGAAAGCAGATCCATTTTCACGTTTTTGCCCAATGTGAACAGGCAGAAATTCCCAAGCCAGCTGAAGGGAGGGAATTCCAGTGCCGTTAGGGACAAGATCTCATTTAGGGTTGGAAATGCATCCTGTGCCATCCGGAGCACAACTCCAAAGCTTCTGAACGCTGTTACCATTCTCGTGTTTGAGGCATGCGCTAAAGACCCATGCTGCGCGGCTAATCGGCGAGACTTTGATTGAATGAGCTCTTCAGGGTAATCCTGCCAGACAAAGGAAGGGTCTGAGGCTAAATTAGTAGACCAGCAAAATACTGTGGACATAATATATTTAGATTTCAGCAAGGCATTCGACAAAGTAGACCACAACCTACTTCTTAGTAAGCTAGAAAAAAAGTGGAATAGATAGCACCACCACTAGATGGATTCGCAACTGGCTGACAAACTGTACTCAACGAGTAGTCCTTAATGGGTCTAAGTCTACATGGAGGGAAGTAAGCAGTGGGGTGCCACAAGGTTCCGTTTTAGGCCCAGGACTCTTCAATATCTTCATTAACGACTTAGATGAGGGAATAGAAGGGGAACTTACCAAATTTGCAGATGATACAAAGTTGGCAGGAATAGCCAACACCCAAGAAGATAGGCTTGAGATTCAGATGGATCTTGACAGACTAGAACACTGGACCATATCTAACTAAATGAAATTCAGTGTAGAGAAAAGTAAAGTCCTACACTTAGGCAAGAAAAACCCAAAGGACACCTATAGACTGGGTGAAACCAGGCTCAGTAGCAGTAACTGTGAGAGGGATCTTGGAGTCTTAGTGGACAACCAGCTAAATAGGAGCCAGCCATGTGCAACAGCAACCAAAAAAGCTAATGCAATCCTAAGTTGTATCAATAGAGGGATACAATCAAGATCAAGGGAGGCACTAATACCACTCTATAAAGCCTTATTAAGACCACACCTAGAGTACTGCATCCAGTTTTGTTCACCACATTATAAAAAAGATGTTGAGACTCTAGAAAAAGTGCAGAGAAGAGCAACCAGGATGATGAGGGGACTGGAGGCTAAAAACATATGAAGAACGGTTGCAGGAACTGGGCCTGGCTAGTCTAGGGAAGAGAAAGACCAGGGGAGACATGATAGCATGATAGCAGCTGTGCATCTCTGTCTTCCTCCTGAAGAGGAGGAAGACTTGCCCAGTTCAACCCATTTCATTTTGACTCAGGACCACCGAAAAAAGGCTTCATGCCCTCGGCCCTTTGGCACGCTCTGCACTGAGAGCTTCTGAGAGCTCGTAAGTTTCGGTTTAGTTTGGATATCACGTAATTAATCCTTATCAGGGCCACATCCAGTTGGTTAACTTTTGGCAAGTGACCTGGAACTGCGATCTGATATACAGCACTGAATTCAAGGCATTTGGAAAACAAACAGTAGGCGTTGCCATGTATTTGGGGGGAAAGCCTGTGATGCGAATATCCCATAAATGCCCCCGTCCACGTCTTCTTTTATCCCAGTGGCTTTGGCTAATAAGATGCCCTAATCTGTTTTCCATTCAGGGAGGAAGTTAAGGCCTCACGGCTCCACTTAACACACCAAACTTAAACCACCATTCGGAAGAGTCCATTTGATTTCGCCTCCTTTCTTACTGCCTACTAGGCAAGTCTGCGTGTATTTCACTGAGGTGGATTTCCCTCCCAAGGCCTTCGGGGTGCTAGGAGAGGCTCCTCCTTGGGGTTAGGTTCATTTTATAGGCAAGGCCTATAACCGCGTCTTTGCACAATTCCATTCTGCAGCACAGTTTTATATAAATCTAGACCATTATCACTTGCCTAATTGTCTCTTGGTATTATAAAAATATTTCATGAAAACAGCTTTAACTTCAGAGTAGGAAAAGAAACAAGCTGCCCCACAGCCACGCCCCCGAGGATGAGAAAACAGAAAGCAGACTGGGAAACGAACTTCAGTTTAGAGGAGATGTTTTTTTTAAAAAAGTCCGTTTCCCCTGAAGCCACAGGGGAAGAGAAACCCATTCTGCTACCCTAATATTTGCTTAGTTCCAGCCCTTTCTTAAAATAAAGATGGAAAGGTAGAAGATTGAAAATTCCATCTTTGTTTTGCTTGGAGAAGAATTGCCTTCAATGTACTCATCCCCCTAAACATGAAAATAATCTAAGCAATTGGCTGAAGAGAGAGAGTGCCCGAAAAATAAACAGCTAGTAAACAAAGTCAAAGAATAAAGAGGGGCACATCGCCTCTGTTTACTCCCAAGGGGAGTGAGGCAGCTTCTAAAAACTCAAATTAAGCCCTTGCGTTTCCCAGGCTCTTTCTGGCTCTAATCAGCAAGATTATTTTCTCTCTCTCTCTCTCTCTCTCTCCTGCTTTCTTCTGATATCAGAAATGGAAGGGAAGAGAAGCTTCTAGCATTTGTTCTTTTTTTTTTTGAAAATTATTTTATTGGTTTTTAAAGACAAACAAAAACAAACAAAACATAGAAAACATCTTTCGTAAATATACAAGCAGTATGTCGGTTGGTTTACCAATTTTTTGGGCATCCATTTGTTCTTTGAGGAACAGAATCTTTGGTCTCACAAGATCTTTCCTTCTTTCTTTCTTTTGCATGTGTTTTATATTGCTTTAATAATAATGTTGTTACTATTTTATGTCATTTTGGTAACATTTCAATATTATTGTAGTTACGTATTTGTGTACCTTGCATTCCTAAGGCTAAACAATCCACACGTATTTTGTGAAGCTGTCCCCACGGAGTCATTGCCATGCGGGCGTCAGGGAGGAGGTCCATGGAGGCCAGACGCAGGAGGCCCTTGTTGACCACGAGATCCACAGGGGAAGGGCATCCTCCACAGGCCCCTATCGATTGGCCCAGGGGCTCCGCCACATGCCGCCCCCTGTCTGGCTGGGGCTCTTGTGTGCCTCTGAGGTGGCTCTGGGATTGCGCAGCTCCGGGGAGGAACTGAGGGGCTTCCGGAGGTGAAGCCCCACAAGAGCACCCAAGGGGAAGGCCCTGCCGGGGAAGGAGGAAGAGTGAAGCTGCTGACCCGTCTCTAGAGCCTTCGTGAAGCCCCTCCACCACTCGGTGCATCTGCAGGCGGCCAATTGGTGGCTCCCCTGGGTAAGGAGGAGGCCGGGGGATCCTTTCCAGGGATGCTTTGAGGAATATTCTCAGCCCCTGACAGGCAAAAAGTTGCCCATCTTCAGTTGGGCTCCAGCTGGGCAAGTCCTTGGGAAGGGACCGACACACCTCTGAGCTCCCTTTTCTTGGAGGCCCACCTTTTCCCGAGTGACTTCTGCCCCGTGGGAAACTCTCCCGCCACCCCACCCAAATTTAGCCCTATGGAACTGGCTCTCTCTCCCAGGGATTGGGACGAGGGAAGGTTGGGGGCCTGGGGGTGGTTTTGTGGCACCCACGATAGGATTCCTCTTCTATTTGTTTCCTGGGTTCCTGTCCCTCTGAGTTCTGAGGCTGCCGTGCGGTGCAGCAACCAATGGCCTTGGGGCTAATAGGCCCATTGTTAGACTTTAATCCTCCCCCAAATAAATTCTGTCCGAGTGCAGCGCACAGGGCTGCATTAGGAAGCCTTGATGGACTCTGAGGCTGCGTCCGTTGCGTGTCCAAGGGCTGGTTGGCCATTGATCTGCTTTCCAGGAAACTAAAGCTCTTGCCTTTTGCATTTCCTGGAATACTTACTGAAGCAAAAAATCCTTTTCTCCCGTTTCCTGTTTCTGTCTTCCCCTTAAGTAAGGCAGGCCAAAAAGTGGAGGGAGACAGCAGAAAAGGCATCCGCTGTGGTTCAGAGCAAAGGACAGCTGCCCATTAATCAAATCTGCCAGGCAGTTTAGCACCTCCCTTTATTGCTGCTTTAAGATACCGAGGGGAGTTTTTAGAAGAGGGCCCACCTGAACAGAACGGGACAACTCGGGGCAGCTGACTTGAAGTGGGAGAACTTGACGTGGCCAGCTCCCTGCAGGACAATGCAACAATTCAATTTAATTATTTAAAATAATTTTAAATATATATTTTAACTTTTGTCATTCAGGTTTCATTTTGTCTCTCCTTTGGCATCTATTTTTAATGATTCTATTCCACGATTTCTTCCATATTAATGTAACTCTTGTCCCAGCGAGTTGGGCATGGCGAATTGCCTGCAGTGAGTTGTTGTAGACCCCGCCTGAAAAGCAATGTAACAAAAAGCTTGGATACCTCCCAGTTGCTTGGAAAGAAGAAAACTGTCTACAAAATCAGCCCCCCCCCAAAAAAAATATGAGTGTTATTTAAACGGGGTGACAATAGACGTTGACAATAATGTGTCATGTTGGGTCTTCAGAATGAGATCATCCAAGTACTTCATAATCAGGATGTGCAAATGCCCCTCTTACGAAACAGGGCACCCTTTCCACACCACAAAGACAGAACCCAGGCAAACCACAACGCCAGCAAGAAGGGCCATCCTGGCCAAAGCTTAGGATATCTGTAATTATTTCCCAACTATAGGAGGGTATAAGGAGGGCCTGGTGAGAATGAGTCTTTGTATGATCCAACCTGGGTGCTCTTTCCAGTCATTAAATAGACTCGTCATAGAAGGGTCAACCTTCTTATTATGGAATAAGCCATGTGGAAAAAAAACTTGGACAGCCTTGAAATAAGCATAGGGATCTTTCGTTCTCACAATTAACATTTCTCATATCAGTCAACTTTGTATTTTAACATAAACTCGGCATATAAAGCTTCCAAATAAAACAGAATATCTTAATAGGAATGAAAAATATGCCTCGTAATAAAAATAATGCCCCCAAGCTACCAAATGCAATATTCCGTGTCATTTTCGAAGTCGGCACCCCTGGCATTTCATTTCCCGTAGGGCAGCTTACAGCCAGCTCCTGTCGACAAGGATTACATAGCTCCGTTTCCCAAATAAATGCAATATTCTAAAGCCAGTGAACCAAAGTCCCCAAGGGCTCTGCTCTGTCCCTCCTAGAGGCCTCTCTCTGTCTGCTTGTGGGTCTCCCAGGCTCAGGGGAGCCTGTGAGGAAGGCTGGGCTCAGAGAAGGGGGGGGGCAAAGAAGTGCCCCCCCACCCCCAGCATCTCATCAGAGGTTTTCTCCCTCCCTCCCTCCCGAGGGGCAGCTGAGGGAGGGTTTCCCCAGTCTTAGTCCAGCCCTTGAAGCCCTCCCTGCCACGTGGCCATCAGCCTGGAAATCTCTTCCCCCGGGAAGCCTTGGCCTCATCTTTCCTGCACTTGGGGTCAGAGCGACCGCTCGCTCGGTCGGAAGTGGCCCCCTGCCCCAGCCCTGCAAGGAGCCGTTGGAGGATCTGGGTAGGATGGCATTTTTCCCTCTTTCTTTCTTTCTTTCTTTCTTTCTTTCTTTCTTTCTTTCTTTCTTTCTTTCTTTCTTTCTTTTCTTTCTCTTTCTTCTTTCTTTCACAAAAGATGCCAGGAGATACGATAGAAGCCTCCAAATACCTGGAGGGCTGCCATGCAGAAGAGGAAAGGTTCCCTCTTCCGTTTAAAACAGTTCCCTACTTCTGCCCGCCTGCCGGGCCCTCCGCCGTGCTCAACCCGATTCAGCAGTTGGGCCCCCGGTTGTCACGCCAGGCTTGCCCCTAAATGAGGCCTAACAAAGGGCAGATTCTTGGTGCCTGTTTTCCAAACACCTGGTCAGAAGCAAGAGAGTCGCTTACCAGAAGACGGAGAGATCATGTGGCTCTGCTGAGACACGACTGGAGGTGTTCCTCTTCTTTCTTGTCTCTGTGTCAGGTGGTTTTGTTTAAGTGCTGGTTTTGCACTCTGATATTATGTGGAATAATCTTTATATTAGAGGTTGGTGAAGGACAGTATTTAAATACTTTGAATAAACAGTGACATCAAGTCCTTGGTCCCTGACCAGCACTTTCTACAGTTTCATAAGCAAATATTTAAAACACAAAGGATTAGGGAATTAAGAGGAGGGGAAGGATAAAATACTAAGCACATGAAATATGCATAAAATGGGCCTTAAAATAATATAAATATACACAATTAAGAAATGTAGCAGCTAAGCATTGACATTGTACAGTGTTCAACACTGGTAAAATTAACACTTATCTGAGCACTGTAACACTAAATAATTACCTTCCAACATGTGAATATATTAAGATATTATCAGTATACATGTAAACCAATAATCTTCTAGTAAATTTTATGGGAAGCTTTTATAATTTCATAAAATAGTAAAAATGCAATAAAAGGAAATGGATGCAGTTATCTTATATCTTGTGCTTTTTTTATTCAGCTGCACCATATCTGACAAGTTGCCAAGTATTGCATTATTGCAGAGAAATACATTGCTACAAATAATATAAAATTCATGAATTATTAAATCACTTATTATCAGGAGAGTGAGGGAAAAAGGAAAGGATTAAGTTATGTTCCACTGTCCCCCTGCAGTGAGCAGCTTTGACATTATTTTCTATCTGACACTGAAAACCGTGGCACAAAACGTATTATTATTAATAATAAATATCATCATAATAACTTGTTAAATTGCTTTGTACGTCACTGAATTGCTTTAGCACTTGTAGTAAGCACATCATAATATCATGCATGAAATCAGAAACAGCCACAAAAGAGAAGGAAAATAGCCCTAGACGGCCTCAGGACCCTCCCCGCCCCCTTCTCCACTGCGATGGGGTGGCCTTTCCCGCTTGCTGACACAAACACCGGCGCTGCCAACGCAGCCAGACACTGAAGAAGGCGACCCATCCACGGGGCGGGGGGGGCGGGGGGGGGAACCCCCATGACATCCATTACTGAGCCCAGCGCCTGGACGGGAGAGCCAGACCTGATTCCCCTGCTTTTGAAAGTCTGGTGGGAATCCAGCTCTGCTTTGGGCCGGAGGGGAGAGGCAGGCGGCTTTTGCTTAAGACCTTTTTTGATGTCCGTCAAAGGAGAAAGCAGCCACCTTTCGCATCAGAGCTGCTTCCCAGCCGAAGGACTAACTGACGGGTCAAAAGCTAATCCGGGTGGGATTGACATGCCTTTTCTGACACCTGATTCTAGGGTAGAAAACAGCAAAAGATGGCAAAAAAAGAGAAACAATTGCGATTTGCCTCTTTGTCCTGAGCATAATTTGCCAGTTATGTTGCTATTGTTGTTATCCTCTCCATCATCATCATCATCATCATCATCATCATCATCATCACGGTTTTCAGTCCCTTCGTGATTTTCAGTTACAGAAAATTCAGGGGTTCAAGAAAACTTTTCTCTCCGAGGCACTTTATTGTTCCTTGGCGAGGCAAGAGAAACTTTGCTTCAGGCCCTCCCTCAGCTTTGTGACACTGGGAGCTGGAAGAGTGTTCAGCCGAGTGCCAGCAGTCCTCACTTAATGACCGCAATTGGGACCGGCAACTTGGTTGTTAAGCAAAGCATTTACTAAGTGAAACCCATGGAGGTGCTTACAACGTCCCTTCGGCTTTCCTTTCCTTTCCCGAGCTGTGAAGGTTGCAAATGGCTGGGATTGCTCACAAGGCTACTTTTCCCTCACTGCAAAAAGGTCATTGTGTACAAGGCAGTCACTAAATGAAAACTGCCTGTATATTAACGGGTGTGTATGCATAGATACTGAGTATTTAAAAAAAAATCACATGCACGATGGAAAAGGACTCTTTTTTCCAGTTTCACAACTGCTTGTCCTATCCTGCCTGGGCCAGGAGGGGATCAGCCCTGGAAAGGCAGCCTGGAGGGTTCAGGAACGAGGTTCTAGACCAAGGCGGAACATTCCAGAACGTTTTGACCGCTGGGCCGGGAAGGTGGTGAACTCTGTCCTGACTCTGCCAAAGCGGACCGAGTTGGAGCCAGCGGCTTCTGCCCCTCTTCAGAGAGAGACTTTGAAAACATTTGCCCTTATGACTTCCGTGAGGAATATGAGATGCCGCTTCTTTCGTCTTTTTTTCCCCCTCTATTTTTCAACTTTTTTTTCTTTCCTCGCCCTTTTTGATCTTTCTTTGATTCCTTTCAAAGTCATGTGAGGCTTTCTGAATTTAGGATCAGAAGCCTCCTCTGCGCTGAGAGCTGGTCAGGGCGGCAAGATAACCTTAGAAGCTGCTTGCAAGCCAGGACGTTCCTTACGGGAGGATTATGAACCTGCCTGTTTTTTTAAAAGGGGTGGGGCTTTTCTATCTCTGTATCTTATTATTGTCTGAACTCGCAGGATGATGAGAGCGGGAGGAACCTTGTGAAATCCGATTCAGGGCCCCGGTGACTCTGAAGGTTTAAAACTGCAGGCCAAGCAAGCGGCTTTTCTGAGGTGATTCGGAGGAAGAGGCTCCTGCCGCCATGCTTGTGAGGGCAGGAAGGATGCAGAGGGTGGGACACGCGATGCGCACCCAGCCAGAACCCAGGGCTTCTTTCATTACACGTTCCCTGCAGGCAAAGATACAAAGGAGAGTTATAAGTGGGCCTTATTCAAGGAGATCACGGAACACTCAGCACTGTGCGGGAGGAAACCGCAGAATGTTATTAATAGCATGTAATTGGGGGTATGAACAAAGCCTTCGTTATGGTCCAGGACCAGCATTCGTGCTGTTTCACATGGATGAGGCCCATTTAAAAGTCAGCAGAAGTGACATGAAAAGGTAGAAAACCACGCAGATCCAAACTGACAGCTACTATAGGTGCTTCACCTACACATTCCCTGCTGTGTTTAGGAGAGCAGTATGGCGATAGCTTATAGATGGATTGGAGAAAGGCCCTCCAATCCCCAGGAAAGAGACTGGTAACCAGTCCGTGGCCCATTAAAAACTGGGCGGCACAGCTGGAGGGGAGCGGTGGGTGTGCAGAGCTGTGCGTGCCCTGGATCCAGGTTGAGTGCTCGTCTGCCCCCCTCTCCCGCAGTTCCCCCTCATGGTCTCCTTCGAATCGGCCCCTGAAGTCAGAAAGTTTGGGGGGAGCTGACTTAGGGCCCCAAGGAAAAGGGGATAACAACCTGAGGACCATTAGGTTGCAGTAGAGTTTGGGGGGGGTTGTGTCAATTGAAAGGGTGCATGTCATGAATTGTGGGTGTTGTAGCTGTAACTGTGAGGGTATGATTGGATATGGCTGGTTGTAGGGAAGCTGTTGGGGCCGTGTTCTGGAACTAACCGGCATGATGGTCCCCAGTTGAGGCTGGTTGCAAGGGAACAAAGATGAATAACTTGGCGTTGATCTTTTGGTGTACACATTTAGTGTGGATTTAATTGATCAATAAATAATTTCCCTTCAGGGTGAATAGAATATCAATTGCTATGCATCAAATTCATGTTTTCTCCAGAAAGTTGTATTGTGATGCCACCCTAGGCCCCCTCCTATCAGCACTGGATTCAAGCCACACATCTGGCTTGCTCCATTTCATTTGTTTAGGGAACGAAACACCATTCCATTGGAAGTGAGCTCGGCTCCTGGGGAACTCCACGGACGGGTGAAATCCATGCGAAATTCTTGGCAGCGACTTGGAGATGCTTTTCTGTTGCCGTCTGGGAAATTTTCCAACTTCCAGTCTAGCCACAGCCTTGGGATTTCCTGGGATTCCTCCAGTCCAAGTCCTGGCCGGGGATTAATTTGGCTCCTGAGTGAAATTAATTTCCACGGGGCTCCAAAATGAGCAAATGTTTCTTTTTTCAAAAATCCATAGAGAGGAGAGAGGCTTTTGCAGTCTTTTCCATTAGGATAAGATGGGCCTAGCCTTGACTAGCCTGTTTTCCTTTATTGCAATAAAGGAAATTTCCATAAGTGCTGAACAGGCGAGAAGGCACATTGCTAGTCTGAAAATGCATCTATTTCCCTCCTCAGAATACGATGCTGCAAGGGTTTCCCTGGCTGCATCTGACCAGCGAGTCGGGTATGCTCAATGGGTGCCTTTGCGAGTCCTCCCAGGGAGTTTTCCCTCAGCCAGAATGTTGGAGGAGCTCATCCCTATGTTAGCTAGTTGCGACTTTAACCATCTGGGTGGGAGAGAAAGTCCGTATCTCCTTCCTTTGTCATAAAGTCACACTGCAGTGAGACCAGGAATGGTCTGGGGTAGCTTCCACTAGAGTTGGATGCACACTTGAAGAAGGAGCCTTCCTCTCAGGGGCTCCCGTGAAGGGGGGAGGGGTAAAAAATAAAGATGGCAGCTGCGGCCCCTTGGTTGCCCCTCAGCCACCCCTTTTACAGAGAGAGGTGCTCTGCCTACCTCTGTCCAGGGGAGGTTGAGGGGAGGCTCTCCCTGGTCAATGTTTTGCTTGGGAAAGAAGTTAGAGCCGCCAGGAGACAAGGCAGCTCCTTCTCTGCCAGGGCCCCCAGAATGAGGCCCTTGGACCACTGAGAAGCCAAAGGGGCCACAGGGTGGAAGCTGGGGTTAAGGGCTTTTTATGGCCAGTTGCTGAGGAATCCCCTTCGGCCATTTCTGGCTGCTGTTTTCATGATTGGTTTAACGCCCCATCATTCATATTCCATGATGCACTTTGGTTCTGTCGAGGTTAATATCTTATTAAAAGAGCCTCTTCTCAGGCCAGTGTCCATCGGCCTGCAGCCTTAGGCCTTCGGTCTGATTTATAGCCACCCTTCTGCATAAACAGTACAAGCTGAAGAAGTTGGGTATGTAGAGGAACAGGAAGTATTCATTGGCAACAAGCTTGAAGGTTCATGAAAGTGACAGACAGGAAAAGAAGGGTGGGCAAAGCCATTGTTGTGAAAGAAAGAAAGAAAGCAACCCCAGGGGGACCATAAATGCCAGGGAACTTAAGACTCTCCTGGGGGAGTTTGTTTTGCATTTCCCAGGAAGGAGAAAGCAGGGCCAAGCAGAGGACAGTTTTAATCACTTAGGCTTGCACCGTGCCAGAGCTTCTGCGAAAAGCGAGAATTTGTCCTCCCAAAAGATAAGATCAAAGGATACAAGCCAGGACAGGGAGGAGGAGAGGCAGATAAAATTCCAGCTCTCTCCTGGCGTTATTACCTGGGTAGCCTGTGCAGTTTCTCCCCCCCCCCCCATGAAATACAGTTGCAAGATTTCGCTTCCTGTCCAGCTG
This sequence comes from Pseudonaja textilis, assembly GCF_049901715.1. Classification (NCBI taxonomy): domain Eukaryota; kingdom Metazoa; phylum Chordata; class Lepidosauria; order Squamata; family Elapidae; genus Pseudonaja; species Pseudonaja textilis. The sequence continues at coordinate 262,856 of NC_141994.1, read as the reverse complement.
GTCTCCGTCTCCTTCCAGGTTTCTCTCTCTCTCTCCCCACTGCCCGCTTTTCTTCTGCTTCCATTTCTTTGCCTGCATTTCTCTGCGCTGCCCCCTTTCCAGCCCCCCAGTCATTCCTCTTTTCAGGTCCACTCATAGACCCAGAAGCAAAGGGGCAATTCTCAAGAGAGAGGAGCCCCTGCCTCTCCCCGCTCTCTTCTACCCTGGCAATCAGTTCTTGTCGACATTTGGAGAAGCACACGCATAAGCGCACCAACGTGCCTACCGTCCCTGCCCTACTGTTTCTTTTATTTTTCTTATATGTACCCATTTCATGTATTCGTAACTATGTATATGCTGATACCTATTATCTTGTAAGCGATTGACAAATCAAATCAAAACAAACAATAAAACAAAAAGTTCAACCGGCTTTGGATCTTAAGGACTTTGGTCTCCACCTCTTGCTCTCCTGGAACATTTTAGACGTCAAGGGATCTGTGACTTTCCACCCACGATGCAAAATGTCAGGGAGATGGGAATCCATCCTTTGCCGGGATGTCCTGAGAGGCTTGCCCAGGTGCTACACAACTTGCCCAGGTGCTACACCCACGACCTGGATGCCCTGACATCTTACCCAGCCGTCTAGTTGGGGGGCTCCTTCCCCCCCGCCCCCCGTCTTCTCTAGGAGGGCTCTGTGCTACGGACAGCTTTCACTTCCCAGTCTTGAGTTCCACCAGGATTAATTCAGGCCTTTGCACTTCTTGGTCCAGCCAAAGCCTTGAAATGAACGTTTTGCAAGAGAAAGCAGATTGTCTGGCGGATCCAGAAAACGCTGCAGCTTTCCTGTAAACAGCGAGGAAAGTCATTATTTCTGGGACGGATCGATTCTGAATGCCATCTTCGGGGGAAAGAAGCGAGAGGTGACTTTGCTGAGCTTGTGGTGATGCCTTCTATTTTGGGAGCATTGTCTTAATTGCTTTTCCCCAAGAACAACAACACACAATGGCTTATTTTGCCTTTGCTATAACGCAGGGCTGGTATAACTGGAACAGCAGCTAAGCCGGCAGCTGCTTTACCTCCGTGGAAAGGAAGAAACCGAATTATCTGGGTTTTCCTCAACTTTGCCGTCTCAGCTGCTCTTTTTTTAAAACTCAGTGATTATCCTTTCTTTCCTCTGCGGAATAATTTGCTTGCCAACCAAGTTTGACAAAAGAAAGTTGAAGATCAAGGTATTTCCTTACACATTAATGCACACCTACTAATTTTCTGTCCATTCTATTATAAACAAAAATTAACATTTTTTTAGCCAGCTGGGAGAGAAAGGCACACGCTAGAGATGTCTGAGTTATGGGATCTTTACAAAGATCATGTGTTCAGAAGTGTTTCAAATCTCTGAAAATAATTAGGATCACATTATTCTAGATATTCCGTCATAAGGTGTACAGTCATAAAAGGTCTGTTGTTTTGGTAGAGTCAAGTCTGGAGGCAGATGTGGCCTTTTCAGGAGTTGTGGCTTGGGGGTGGGCAAAATGGTGGGTGTTTGGGGCGATCAAAGCGCTGCCTAGTTATTTTGGAGGGAAATCCATCCAAGAAGGAGTCGAGCTCTCTCCTTTGAAGCTCTCTCAAAGTCTCTCTTGATAAAAATGCATCCCGTGGCAGGGCTCCCCTCCCTCCCCCCCCCCCCTCTCTGGCACAGTTACAGAGTTCAGAGACATTTACCATCTCCTTTCAGCTGTTCCTAAAACAAACCTTCCTCAGCTGGCTGCTATTGCAATGATTTAAAGCAAAGGAGAAGTGACAAGAGCTGGAAGTTGTTCGTGGAAGACAAAGGACGGGCCTTCCCCAAGCCAAAGCCCACGTCAACAGAAAAGATCACTGACTTCTAGCACAAGGGATCGTGGTGACCAAATACCTTCTGGATCGGGCTGGGTGGGCTGGGCAACCCTATAAATCTTCTGGCAAGCACGCCACAAAGGAAATGTACATGAGAGGACCTGCCTGCCACGTCCTTCCTGTTTTACACGCACACACGCGCACACACACACACACACACACATTGTGATTCTGTTAAGAATGGAAACTGGTGCAGAGAACTGGGCATGGAGGGGGTGGGGGAACTGCTGCTGACGGTGTTTCTCTGAACCATTGCTCTGCTGGGAAGCGAAAGGACTGGAACTGGAAGCGACTGAAGATGCCGTTGCAGCTGCAAAGAGTCAGTGGAACCATGAATAATAGATCGTGGCTCCCCCGCAGGCAGGTGGATCGTAGAAAAGGGAGCAGCCGTGTATCTTCTACTTTACCACTTGGATGCTTAAATGGAATATCTAACCCTAAGTAGGACTGACTCTGCTTAGTTCCACCTGCCAAAAAGAAATTAGCCCAAACCAGCGAGAGGCTTTTCTTTAGCCAAATCTACCCCTTGGATTCACTGACATGTTCAATTGCTTTGAACCACAACTCTTCCAAAGTCGGCCCTTCAACCTCTGAGGAGACCCAAAGTTTCATATCCACGTCGATTCCAAATTCATCAGTTTTAATATTTTAAAGTAATATATAATATTTATATATCAGTCAAATATATGATGGAAGAAGGCTGAGAAAACATTTCCTATAAACCAACCAAAATGTGTTTGTTTTTAAGATGATGGGTGAACTTACTTTTTTTAAAATCAGATTTAAAGAGTTAAAAAAAACCTAGAAAATTGGGTGGAGAGGTGTTATGTTATCAGGTAATACTAAATATTACTAAAGGAAAATAAAAGAATCCATACAGAGTTGCATAGATTGGAGTGTTTGTAAAGCAAACAAACAATGAATTGATTCAGAAATAATATGAGATCAAGTTATGTTCTTGACAATTGTTTAAAATGATTTATTGAACTCAGTATCCACCCTGGACATTCAATGATTAGTGTACTTGTGAAATAACAACAATGGCGCACAATCCAAGAATGGATGTGCAACATTCCCTATAATTTGGACAGACCATTTCTTTTGGTCCGCGTTGGTTTTTACAAGATTTTTAGCCTTAAAGGATGGAATATTTTTAGAAACAATTCTGTGGGGAGTTTTTCAAATCCCCCCCCCCGCCCCCCAGCTCTGCCAAGACGACTCTGGTGTCCGGGCTTTTGTAGCAGAGGCCGGACTCTTGAGCGGCAGTCGCTGTTCCTCCTGAAATGTCTTTCAGAAGGCAGTTAAAAACGATGGAGGAGGACCGAGCCGATCCCCCTCCTGGCCGCCTTTGACTCTTTATGGACAGGGGAGAAGGGAAACAGCTTCAGAGGCTGCATGGCCCACCTCTGGCTGCCAGGCCCGGCTGGGGCCATTCGGCACTGGGGCCCCCAGGAAGGAGCAGGCCAAGCAGAGGAAAGGGGAGGATTGGGTTCCGTTCAGGCGAGGGGGAAAGGCCTTTTCCCCCAAGGGCGATGGGAAGGCAAGGTGGGGGGGGGGGAAGGGCTTCTTTGAGAACAAGGAGGTTTTGTCAGGTGGTTCCCAAAAACGAGGCCAAAGAGAAAAAAAGGGAGAGCGGATTGTGAAGAGCTTTCCAGGACACAGACCAGGCCAGGCCAGGCCGGGGTCCTCGCACATCTTCCCCCCACCCCACCCCCAGCAGCAGCAACCTTGCACCTTTCAGCTCGACCGGCCTGGCTTCCCTGCAGATGGGGGCCTAACACCCCATGGTTAGTCAGTTAGAGAAAGGGGGGGGCTATCATTACATGCTACCCCCAGAACGGGATTCCTTATTTTTCCAGGAGGAGCAGGTGGCATTTGAAACAGGAAGGAAGGAAGGAAGGAAGGAAGGAAGTCAGCCAAGCGTTAGGCGTCGGGCATTATGGCCAGCATCTAAGCCAGCCCTGCTGTGGATTTCCTTGGTTGTGGCTGTTTTTGTCGATGAGGCCTTATCCTTACCCTGAAGCCAGCCCTGCTCTGGCAGACACACTGGTTGGATGGGTAGTTATTGCTTGCTCAGTTAATAAGTTTCCTAAAAATGATCTCTGTTGGTTTGTTGGGAGTTTTAATCCTTCATTTCATTAAGATGACATGGCAGCTGCATGGCTTGGAGGTCTACAATTATTTTTCTTCTCTGTCAATTTACTTCAGTTCTGCCTGATAAAAAGTTCTTAAATCAAACCCGGGAGGGAAGCCAAAGAGACTGACCGAACACAGAGCTGGGTTGCTTGCTTGCTTTTCTGCAGCCTTTTCTTCCAGTTAATCTCCACGTCTCCCAAACCTGAAGATGCCCCCCTCCCCCCCCCGACTTCTTTGCCTGAAAGGTTCGGAAAATTGAATGCACTGCAAACAACGGAGCCAAAACTCCAGAGGTGAACCTGCTGCTTCTGTGGAACGGAGATCCGCAACGGGAAGGGGATAAATGACTCCGTCCTTTACGGTCCTGGGGTGAGGATGAGCCAGTTGCGGAGGGAGTTTGTTAGCGTAAAGAGGGACCTCTGTGAAGCGACCCCTCTGAGGAGCCCAGCGGTGGAAGGCAGCCTTAATGGGCATCGCGCACTGTCATGAATGCAGGCCTTGTGCTCCACACCCTGAAGCTGCCTGCACAGGGCGATGCTGCTTGGGCCCACTGGTGTGCTCAGAAAAGCCGGTTTTCTGGGATCGTGCATGCCGGTTGAGAGGAGAGCGGGGCCCCGATCCTCAGTGGGCCAATCAACTCTTCAGCAGGCACCAGCATGGGGAGGCAGTGGCAATGGAGCCAGCAAAGCCAGTTGTATGTGTCTCAGCACATCACCGGTCATACCTTTGGCTAAAACACCCCTGGTACAGTTACTGTCCATTTTGTCTCTTCCAGCAAAACTATTTGGGGATGCACAAATGCAAGAAATGAGACCTTGCGCACAAACGGAATTCACGCAAGATGCTAAACCATGGTAGGACCTTGAGCGGGTGCAAAACAAGAACGGTTGGGTAAGCAGAGGGAGCCGAGCCACCCTTGAGTCCAGGGGGAAGAAAATGCTGCCAATGAGTAACGACGACAGAATTGATCTGCTTGAAGACACCAGCAAAGGTCAGAGGAATCCCCTGCTGGGAGGAGGAGGAGGAGGAGGGGAGGGAGGGAGGGAGATGGAAAGATTTTACCCATTTGGTATCTCTCGACTTCAGAGGGGCAGAAAACTTCCTGGGGCCTCTGGAAATAATAAGATGGCTCTTTTCAAGACACTTGAAAGGCCTCCTCCCATTCAGATGAACCTGCGGCTGGAGGCCCCGCCAGCTCCTCCTTCACCCTTGCTCCGGCCGGAGGAGCAGCAACCCACCAAGGCTGCTGAAGGAATCAGCTCACAAGCTCTGCCAATATGTCCTCAGAAGAAGAAGAAAGAAGAAGAAGAAGAAGAAGAAGAAGAAGAAGAAGAAGAAGAAGAAGAAGAAGAAGAAGAAGAAGAAGAAGAAGAAGAAGAAGAAGAAGAAGAAGAAGAAGAAGAAGAAGAAGAAGAAGAAGAAGAAGAAGAAGAAGAAGAAGAAGAAGAAGAAGAAGAAGAAGAAGAAGAAGGAGTGTTCCATTTGCAGACTTTCCCTTCTAAAACCCGGCCTTGTTTCTTCTCCAAGAGCAAGCAATGCTCCTGGCGTCTGAGTCGTCAGATTACTGAAGAAGAGACTGGGCTGCCATTTGTCAGAAATGGTGTAGGGTCTCCTGCTGGGGCGGGGGGTTGGACTAGATGACCTACATGGTCCCTCCTTCCAGCTCTGCTAATCTGATCTAACCTCCAGTCAGAAAAGCCCCCTTGTTTCTGCCACCAGACAGACCTGGTCACCACAGCTGCTCTTCTTCCAGCAGGTGTAATGTTTGAACTGTCGGTTGACATTTTTATTGAATAAATTTCAGAAATACCTAATTTCCAGCCAAGACAGACTTGCGATTAAACAAATAAAAAGCCACTTAGTGCTGACTCCTCATATACATGACCGTAGCAGGCCATGACAATCTGTACGTTTTGCAGCTAATGGAAGTCAAAATATGCATGATATACGACTTCCTTATATTGCGCAAGTGAAAGAAAACCCCAGATCTGTCTGGGAAGGACGGTCTGCCGATCCAAGACATAGACCCAAATTTCATCTTCAATAATAAGAAATGACATCGCAGTTCATATCATGAAGAAATAATCATCGATACATTGATTGTAATTTCTGTCATTGGTATCATTATCAAGCTAACTTGCCAAAAATTTAAAACGTTGAAAGGAGACGTTGAATGGGGGGGGGAGGGGCAGGATTTGTATCCAGAGACAGTAAGTGCTGGGCTCCAGAGGGCTGCAGGGAGGAGTCCTGCTCAAGAGCTGCGTGGATCCCTGCGAAGAGCACCGGGAATGAAGATGGGCCCAGATTCCCACTCCCAGGAGGAGGCTGCAAGGAGTCTCCGCTTACTCCAGGGAGGAAAACGAGAGTACAAGAAGCAACGTGGGGTTGGCCTCTACGAGCCACTTGCAAGAGCAGCAGGAGCCGTGCACGGGGGCCACAACCGGCTGCCCCCTTCGTGTGCTGGGGGTTGGCGGGCGATGCTTTGACTGGGGATTTGGCTCTTGGCCGCAGGAGCCGAATGGCTGCTTCTCTCTCTGGGATTCTCCGGTCTGGGCTCCAAGAGGGTCTGCCGGCTGGTGACTTCTGGCCGGGCCGGGTGGCTTCCAGGGGTCGCCTCCAGGCAGCGTTAAAGGGGCCCAGAGGCTGACAGGAAGCTCCCCCCCCCCAGGGACACGGCTGTTCGTGCTCATCAGGTCCCCTCAGTTGATGGGTTCTCGTTTGTTTGTTTGTTTACTGATATGACCAGATGAAAAAGTCCGGCCAACGGTATCAGTGGCTCTTATCTTTCTAGACATGAACGTTCTTTATGAAAAGTTACTTTTTATTGTTTCCATCGAGTTTTATAACAATCATAGCCGTGTAGTTTTGCCTTTTCAGGTAGACAATAGATATTAAACTTTCCTGCCCTTCACCAAATGCACTGTGACATTTCTTCCTTGTTTCACAAGGATCTATTCCTGAATTAGTTTCTGCTTTCCATCCTGCGCCAGAAGAAGGAAGAAGTCAGGAGAAGGGAGGCGGCTCAATTCTTGCCAGTTCCCCATTCCAGGGACCTGTGCTCGAGCGGGGGCCCAGCCGCCGCCCCCAGCCCTCCCCCTTTGGGTGCCGTGCCCTCTCCCTGTTGAACCTCTCCTCCCCTTGGCAGGGACCCCTCCCGAAAGGGAAGCAGCAGCTTTGGTTTGGAAAGAGAGCGGAAGGGAACAGGCAGAGCCGGGGGGGGGGGGGATGGGGAGTCACCATTTTCCTTCCTATGCTTCACCCCAACTGCTGTGCACGAGGAGGCTTCACCTCCAGCCCATCCCTTGACCCAGGAACAGAGTCATGCTGACCATAAATAGGTCAGAAGAGGAGGAGGAGGAGGAGGAGGAGGAGGAGGAGGAGGAGGCTGCCATTGCTCAGAGGGGAAGGCTTCCAATGAGAAATCCTTGGGCGTTTTGAACTCTGGCTCTCTGCCACCTTCGTGGTTATTCTGAAGGCGTTTCTGCTGGAAGCCATGGAACCAACCCTGGGCCAAACTGCTGCCTTACTAGCCATCATACGGATTGCGAGGACATCTCAGAAGTGTTGGAAGGCATGGCGATTGTTAACCACCTGTTATTCTCTTAATCCTTGTCCATATAATCCAGTTTGATCCACCCGATTCCTTGATGTCTCCGGGTAGCATGTAAAGGAAAGCCGTATTGGTCTGGTGGGGAAGGCAGAAACCAGGAGACGGTGGGTTCTAGTCCCTCCTTAGGCATAAATCCAGCTGGGTGACCTCAGGCCAGATGCTCCCTCCCAGCCCTAGTGAACAGGTGAAGGCAAACCCCTTCTGGAAAAGCTGGCCATGGAAACTGCAGGGACTTTTGCTCAAGCAGTCACCTCAAAGAATAAAAATAATACAAAATGGTGGCTTTAAAATGTTATGAACATTATGTTTGATATACCTGATCGATAACAATTTAAAAATTATTATTTTTTTAAAATAGGGAAAGATAAACCTAGCAAGTTCTTACTTTGTTCAACTTGACAAGCAAAAAGATTTGTTAAATTTTTTATGAGTCTTTCCTTGTTACACTAAGGCTAGAAACTCAGGGAAAAAGTGGACGTTTATCCTGTGTCCCTGATAAAGGCGGAAGCTAGAATAGATGGGTTTGAGCTCCTGCGCTGTTTCCCCTGGCGTCTTTCACAGCAGAGCCAGGCCCTCTTCCAGCAAGCCCCCTGCCCTGACACCTCCCCTCGCCTCTTTACATAAGTGTGGGGGATTTGACAAGAGGGAGGAAGTGGGGAGATCTCTTCTTTGCTGCTTTGCTCCTTTCAAATGGCCCCCGTTTCAGCTGCTTTTCATTTCAAATATGTGGCCCTCATAGAGAGACTGTCTGGTGGAAGATCTCTCGCCAGTGGCCAGAAGGAACATGTCTTGTGAAGTCCTGGGGGAAGGTTCTGGAGATTTAGTTTACCTTTTAAAATCTGTTCTGCAAATGTCCACACACACTCATGCACACACACACACACACACACACACACACACACACATTGACCTATACCTGGGAAACAAGAAGCTGTGTGTTGTGTCTCTTCTTGAAGCCTGGCACAACAGGATTATTTGAAGTCAGTTCCGAAGACTGCAGTGTCTACTGAAATCACCTTTGAAGCTCAGTGAAAATAGCTCGTTAAGATACAGCAATTTGCACTTGATTCAGTGGAAAGGCAGTTCAGCCACCTAAAAGGCTGGAAAGTTTAACAAAAGCAAACTGAGGAAGAGAGAAAGAAAAATAGAAAGAAAATACAAAATAAATGGTGATAAAGGAATAAAAATAGGCTGTTAAACAATTGAGCAAAAACATATGGGAAAGAGTGTTGAAGATTGCAAAAATGAGTCCAGCAAACCCATATTCATTCATACAATAAACACCATTGCAAAATCCAATCCCACCCATAAAAAACTTCACTCAAGACCAGACTTATCCATACTGCAAAGAATCGGCTCCCATGAACTCCACGCAGAACTCAAAAACCGTCTAGACAATGTAGAAAAGGATCTGTACATTGACTACTGTGCTGATTGCATCAAAAGAAAGTCACACAAGCCACAACTCCACATCCAACCCCACCCCATCCAATCCAACATCACTCAAAACTAGGCACACAAGCCCCTAACTACCTCTATTCCAACCACAACTGGCCTTAAATGCAAGCTACTCAATGCAAGAAGCTTTGTAAATGAAATACCTGAATTTCTCCTCTTACTAAATATGGCTAAATTCAACATTATATTTGTCTGTGAAACATGGCTCAACACACCTCTCCCTGACTCCATTACCACCGTAAGAGACTATCATGTTTACCGATCAGATTGTGAAATCCGCAGAGGAGGTGGTGTTGCTATCTTCTATAAAAAGTCCCTACATCTAAAAAACTTCCAAGTTACCCAGGAGTTGCTCTTCCTGAGACCATCGTCTGTGAACTGTCCTTAAATATCACATTTCAGTTCTTACTATGTTACAGAGCCCCAGATTATGACATCAAACATGTAAACAAGCTAAATACACTACTAACATGGTCAGCATCCTGCCCACACGCTTTTATCTTTCTTGGTGACTTCCATCTATCTGGATGTTAACTGGACCCTTAACAAATGTACAACTGAACCACACATTCAACCAACTAGCAGCCAACAACACTAGACATAACAGCCTCGCTCTCATCTTCTGCAATAGTTTGAATTCAATTTACGGAATACAAATTAAAGAACCCTTTTCCAACAGTGACCACAACATGATTGACCTCCCCCCTTTCCTAAGAGGTTTGTAGGGGGCGTGCATAAGCGCACCAACGTGCCTACCGTCCCTGTCCTATTGTTTCTTTTATATATTTTTTATTTTTCTTATATGTATCCATGTGTTTGTAACTATGCTTTTACTTATACCTATTATCTTGTAAGCATTTGACAAACCAAATAAAATAAAATAAATTGTAGGGGGGAGAAAATAATCTGATTTATTATTCAAATCTGTAATTTCAGTTTGACTCATCAGTTCAGACTTGCTGTTCATCCAAGTGTCGGTTCAATTCTATTTAAATTTTCAAATCAAGCAGTTGAACCAAACTGCCTTGGAGATTTGATTTGATTCAGTACAAATGGAGATGCACAAAGACAAAAGTGCCTTTGAATCAGCTTGAAGGCGCCCGAGTCGGTCAGTGGAGCTGAATTCATGTTGAGTCACATATTCAATTGAACAGAGTGGTTTGTTTAAACTGCAGTTGGATCCAAGCTTTAAAAAGAGGCTTAGGACAGCACTAATACACGCACACACACAGAGCAGGACCCCAGTGAGGAAATGACGGCCACGGTAGGTATCCCAGTGCAAATTCCATCTCTCCCATTCTTGTCTATGATGTCGTGACACCCATTTTGGCATCCTCAAGATTAAGAGCAGATGCCTGGACTCCAAGGGTGGCTGTTGCTAGGGATCTGAATTAATTACTTGGAATGAGTTCAAGGGCCTCCAGAGATTCTCTATGCCTGCAATTTGCAACCTGCTGTGTAGCAACGAAAGTTCAAGAACTACCTAGCAATCATTCTTTTCTTTTCAGAGCTCGAACCCCTTTTAATCCCTGTGTGGATCCCAATTTTAATAATGTTCAAATATGCATGTATTTAATAATAATACTTATCTGTCCATCTCTTCTGTATGGTGATGTAGTTCAGAGAATAATTACAAACTATGTATGGCACAAGAAACCTCTTGCAAGTCAGCAACATTAATACTCTATACACATCCACCCAAAGTTAACAATGGCAGCTGTAGATACTTCTCCAAATCTCCCTTCATTGGATCTCAGTTTTCTCCAGGAGCTGATGGAGAACCTTCATAAACGGATTCAGAAAACCAGTTAATTGTCCTCCTGAGCCAACAAACTTCCCCCAGTGAGCTTCACGCACAAGAAGATAATTTAGGAAATAAAATATGCTGAAAATATGAAACTATTACAAGTTCTAAATTGAACATTGCCACCCTCTAGAATTGGAAAGGAGATTTAAGCGACAGCGTTGTGTGGATCAGCTGGTGTGTGATGCTTTGCATACATTTTGATAGATTGCAAGTGATTTTGAGGGGGGAAACACGTGTCACCTACGACAATGTGTACAATGAACTTCTGTGTAGAATGCATCTCTCCGTCTCCATGCAGTCCAATGACTAGGTAACTTAAAAACCCTTGCACCTGCTCAAAATAATCCAAACTTGCTTCCAAATTTCACTGTTTTTCAAAGTTGGCAACTTTAACATGGGTGAATGTCAATTCCTTGAATTGCTCAGCCAGCACGCTTGAAGTTGCCAAATTTGAAAAACACTGGATTGGGCTTTCCTGTTTTTGCCATGCACAATATGAGGAGAAGGGGGCTCGGCCCTGGGGGGAGGGCCATGGGCTGGGTTGACGGAAGGTGGCTCTGTTGACTTTGGGAAAGAAAGAGGCTTCTCAAAAGCCGGTTTGGTGATGTTGGCACACAGCTGGCTTGCTACAGACACACATGTGGACGGACGTCAATGCTGGCACACTTCAGGAGAAAATGAAAAATGTATGATTTTCTGAAGGCATCTAAAGCCAGGTATGAGACAGGTTTCCTGCTTTCTTGGAAAGGAGACAAGGGAGGTCCTGGGAGGAATGAGTCAACCAGAGCTGTGCTCACATTTGTCCTTCCCTGCTTATGTTTAAATCTGGGGAAATGTTCCTATGTCTCCGGCTGAAAGAAAAAGACATTATTCCTTTTCCCAGAATATGTCAATCAAAGGCTGCTGTACTCCTAAGCCAGCAATAAGTAGACATTGTAAGCTGTGCTTCATGCTTGACTCTTTCATTCATGGACCAACCGCTTCACCTTTTGTTAGAAGGATGTTTCTATCCAAACTCCAGTTCCAAATCGTGCCTGCATTTCACGTGCAGCTGGTTGCTTCCGTTAAAGGCTGAGGGAAGCCGCCTCGGATGTCAGAAGAACATAAATGAGATGTTGCTTCTTGGCACCAGTGCTAACCTTTGGTGGGCTATGATTTCAGGCCAAGGCAAACATTTCATTTGGGCAACTTTCTGAAATCAAAAGTGATCTTCATTACTCATCCCTGTTTTTCTTTTTAGGCATATCCATAGGTGTTGGAACTGAATAGTCTGAGGAACTCAGGGAACCAAAACAGTTTCTGAAGGGGCAAATAAAACACTGGCGGTTAAGAAAGATGAAGAGATGGAGAGGGGCAGTTCTCTTCAGATCAGTCTAGGGTGGAATTAAATGTTCTTATTTCTTACTTCTATAGGTAACGAAGGTGCACCGATGGGAGAAGCATGGTCACTTTAGCCTGCCCACTCTTACCTCTTGGGTCAAATTCAAGCAGGGCTCTTAGAAAACTCCCGCCTCCTTCTCCCACTGCTCTCCCACATCTGGATCACAGTTCTCAAGGCAAGAAGAGCTGCAAGGAGAGAGGGGAGGAGTCAACTCACCCGGCCTAAAGTTCGGAGGGTGATTGGTCATCAAAACCTTAGGAATCAATAGAAGAGTTTTTACCAAAAAGAGTTTCACAGTAGAAAAAAATTGAGGATGCTTATAGCTCAGCCTTTTGTCCCACCATCCTGTTTTCGAGATCCAAGATTCTTTTTCAGTGTAAGTCTACAATCAAAACAGACACCTTAGTTAGGGCCTTACTGAAAGAAAGCTCTGCTGAAAAATAAAAATAGCCATGAGCCTATTTACCTCATTTTAGTGAACCATAACTTCAAGCCACAATTAGGCATGTAAAGAGAGTCTTTGTAAGGTTCTCAGGCCTGCCCCTTCCCCAAGTCACGGCCTCCCGCCCCCGCCATAAGCATCGTCGCCATGGGCTCCCTTGCCACAGTCCATGTTTGTTGCAGGGTGTGGAGGCGCCACCCAATCTTGCCATAAAGAGTTTGGCAAATTCCTCAGTGGAAATTCCTTTTTGTTCATTTAGCAAACTTTCTTCCTTTCTATCCTTTTGTAATATTTTTTTAGATTTTGAACAAGAAAGACAAAAGCTCAGAGAAGCCCATATTTGAAATAAAGAGAAGAAAAGGAGCATATAAAGAAAGAACCGTCAAAAGTGCATTTTTTTAATTTAGAAAATTTCTAGAACTACTCTCAATTTCACAGCAGTGCAGCAGTATTCCAGTCTATAAATGTTTGTTATTATTTTTTTTAAAAATCTAATGTTTCTGTTTTCAATATCTTGTAACATAACTGCTTACATAAATAAACCAAATAATTTCTTTTAAATGCAAAGCCACATACTGTACTTCCATTTATTGAATCCATTCTTTCCTTAGATAGAATTTTCAAATGAAAAATTACTCCAATTTAAAGCATAATTACCCCATTTGCATATTACTCTAATTAGCATGTTGTTGTTTTACATGCATTTTCTTCCCATCTCCTTTTTATGGCGGAAACCTGACTGTGAGGTTTCAGGGCAGGGTGTCAAGGATGGTCTCATTATAAAGCCTCTTTGGGAGCAGAACACCCAAAATGTCTCTCCAAGGAACTCGGGGTGACTCCTCGAACGCTTGAGCTCAACTGGGGCTTATTTGCTGGGGCAGCAGAACCACAGTAGCTGTGGGTGCCTGTGGCCTCCATCTTAGCCAGAAAATGACGCCCCGATTGCCGGGATAGTCTGTCGCCTTTCCTTCCGAAACCAGCACCTCGCTCTTTCAGCTTAAGCCTCCTGGGACACGTTAGTCCCACCAAGGCTGCCAGAAACCTGCAGCCTTAGCACCTGCCCAGCAGGGGGGAAAGTTTATGGACTTCATCGGGTGTTATCAAAGGTTGGTTTGCCTCTCGTTCTTGGGAGATGTGGAGATTGTAGTAGCAGTAAATGTTAGCTTACTTGTACAGCCAAATAAATCAAGTTATGAAAATTGTATGAATTAATGTGGAGCCCTTCGGGCTTTCTGAGCTTGGTGGTTTTCTCGCAGATGCTTTTGAAGAAAGATGGCTTATAACGCCGCTTTAGAGGAAAGACTAGCCTTTAAAGAGAAGATGCAGTAGAGACTTGCCACATGCTGGTTTTGCCAAGTGACTTCAATTAGGAAAAACTCCTAAGAGAAAAATTACATGGGGCCATTCGGTGCTTCCATTCCAGGGGGTGTTTTAGGGAAACACCTTTCTTTTAAATTATTCAATATGTTGCAACGCTCTTGGGAACAAGTAATTTCATTTTAGCTTTCTTTTAAATCATTTTAAATTGGCCTTGCTGGAGAAAGTTTATCTACACAGCTGCTACCGAAAAAATTCTACTTGGTGCCTCGACTTTGCAGGTAAGCACTTAAATAGAGGTTACAGATGTTTCATGTGTTCAGGAAACGGTCTCCAAGCCACTAAGGACTAATTTGCGTAAATAGGATGTAAGAAGGAAACCGCAGGCCTCCGTGGGTACTTCCGATCTGGCCTCTCCGATGTTGCAGTGCAGAATAACCTTCAAATGACTGGATTACTGCTCCTGTTTTACCCTTGAGGCAAAGGTGCAGCCGACCCTTCATATATTCTACTGGTTTCGTTTTGCTACAATCAGGTAAGTCAGCATAAATCTGACTTCACCTGGGACTCATTTGTGTCCCTGCTGTGCAATGACTCCTCACAAAATGACCTGGAGGTTTTATGGTCTTCTAGGTTTGACATATTTCTACAGTGCTGTGGAGAAGCCAGTAGTGTCCAGGACATTCTCTCCTGGCTGCACTGGATGAGTCCCAGTCCTGCTGTAAGATCAGCTCCTTTAGACGGCGGCTGACCACTCCTTTTCCCTGACCAAGAGGGCTGCTAAGTCTAAGTGCTACCACATGGGAGCCCATCCGCCAGGGACTAAGATTCGGGGGCTCACACGGTGAAATTACCGTGGGCATTACCCAAGTGTGATGCAGTTGGGTCGTTTTCAGCCCTAGAGATTTTCTTACAAAGCCATTTCCTTATTTAATTAAATAGATTAGAAAAAGAAAAAATGAGAAAATAAAAAGAAACAAGGAAAAAAAACATTAGTTCTACAAGGGGAATTCATTCATAGGCAACAAGGTCGTCAATCCATTAACAGAGCCCTACATTCACACTAGTCTCTTAGCTATAAGAAGGCCATAGCTGATCCATTTCCATTTCTTTATTAAGGAATAATATTTATTCCTTTATTAATTTCCATATAACAGGCGTATTGTTTAAAAGAAGGTGGATGTCCAAAATATTAAACCATGGCTAAAATTAATATACACTTTGTAACTTCATATTAAGCATTTTAAAAAGTATTGTAATAATGCTAATGTCTGTTGAATAAGTATTAGTCTACGATCTGTTGATATTCTTCACATAGATATTAAGACAAGGTAACAAACATCTTCCACCCAGACAACACATTAATATATATGGATGAATACAATAAGGATGCAGAAAAATTCCACCCTGATCAATGTCAACATGGTTGGTTCCAGCTGTTGGGCGGCCATTTCAGAGAGCCTTGGATTGCAAGGTTTAAATTTTAGAAACTATGTCCTTAGACCCAGAAACTTGGCACAGGATGTAACAGGAAGCACTGAGGCCTGTGTTATGCTGCAGAGTTAACCGCTTGATTTTTACTAAGATGTCAGAGATCACAGCCAATTATGTACAGAAAAGGAGAATCAGGATAAGCTGCAGGAAGTACAGTGATTATTTGTAACAATTATTGCTGCATTAGGAGTTTAAATAAGATGATTCCATTGTTCCTGGTATGTAAATATTATGATTTATTACGGGGGAGTGGGGGTGTGCTGTTTAAGCAATTGCAAGAGGATGGCAGCATAGTTAATAAGTTCAGACATGGATGGATTTCTTTTTCCTTATAGAGTTTCTTAAAAATGCAAAATCTTGCAAAAAATAAGTTTTTACTTTTATTTTAAAGTAGAACTCTGGAAAAACAATCCAAGTTAACAAAACAAAACTGATGAAACCACTAAAATATCTTCATGCATTTCAAAAGCAATAACTGGATTTATCATCACTAGGAAACATTCTGGACAGAATTTGTGTGTAAGTCTAGGCTATATTAGACTATTTCTTCGTTTGTTGGTTCCAGGACAATTCCATTGTTCAAAGAGCTTAAAAGATATTAGAGTTTCCAGGATTTTTTTTTTTTAAAGTCACCTGCAAAGAGGGCTTCTTGAAGGATGGTATGATGGAGGCTCTCAAGCAGCAAAGGTCAAAGTGACAGTCATCCAGTTGGTATCTGAGGTCCGCTCCCCTCCTTCAGGACCCTGGACAGCACGTGGCACCATGCAAGAGGCGAACAGCTTGACTGGGACCAGGCCGGCCCCCGAGTCTGCCTTCCACCGCTGGGAATGGCAGGCGCATCTGATGAATCTCCGTCCTGCATTCCATCGTGGAACAGTTAAATCAACGTTAGGGATTTCCTCAGGTTCCCTAAAGCCTCAGGATGACCCAGAGAGTCTCTGTGCTTACAGTGTCAAATGCCTCGGCCAAACAAAGTAAATAGCAGGTTGTTCTGCTCAATGCACTTTCCTGGGTTTGGCTCACAGCAAATATCATGCTTGCAGTTCTCTGTTCTGGCCCAAAGCCACACTGCACCTCTGAGAGGTTTCTTCCCAAGACAGTGAGAAGTCTGTTCAGAAAAATGCAGCAATAACCATGCCTGCAAGGGAGAGCGGTGTGGAACCGTCAGTGCAGAAGAGGCCGGCCAAGGGACTTTGGCCAGGGCAGTTCAGACCAAGAGCCTTTTCTGCCATGGTTCCCGCTCTGTTGTATCATATCCTTTGAGGTGAGATCAGACCGCCCCCCTTGGAGTCTTCTGAAAGGGCCTTTGTCGGTTAGCCTGGGGCCTGGATGGGGCTATGCCATTCGGCAGGTGGTCAACACACAGAAGATCCCATCCCACAGAAGAAGTTGCAGGCTGCCACCATCTTGGCTAATTCTTCTTTCCACATTGCACTTACTGACTTACTGTCATCATCCTTACAACAATGCTTTCATCATGTTATAAGCTGCCCAAAGTTATGTGATTGTGAGATAGGCCACATGTAAATTTAATAAATGATACTGCTGTACTTTCTGCAACATGATTCGTTCCTTGGATTTTTGTAGAGATCCAGGACGGGGGCGTTGTGCGTCTCTCTCTATGGTTGCCATGCATCTCCTCTGTGAGCCAGGCGTCTTCCAAGCAGACGTGATGCCTATGGGCCTCGTCGCTGTGGATCTCAGCAGGAATGCCAGCCTGGCCTGTTCCTTGACTTGAGCTCACCTGCTAGATCCCTCTCTTGGTCTCATCAGCAGAGGGAGGCAGGTGGAGGGCATCCAAAACTGGTAGCTGAGGAATCTGCAATGAACCCCCAGGATCAGCTGTAGTTGCCCTAAAGAGCAGCCGGAAAAATGTTCAGGTGGGTCTTTTTTTTCTTCGGTCCTCCCTGGTCTTTGAACAGGCTCCGCTCATCAGATGACAACAAAGGGGAGCACCCTGGTTTAGAAGGGCCATAAACTGCCTTTAAGTCTCCGATGACGCTTTGTCTTGCCTGAATGGAGTTCCACCTGCTCAGCCAACACTTGTCCTGCATTTCTTGTGGTTCTGCCTCTACACTGGATTGCAGGTGTTTAATTTTGTTTTTCTTTGAGACAGATGATGGGTCACTCTGCCGGTCTGCCTTGGCCTTGTTCTTGGCCCGGGAGGCTGTTGAAATGGTCTCTCTGATGGCTTCTTCATCAGGCCAGCCTTGGGGTGCCTGGGTTTCCAGTCCAAGTATAGTTGCTGCGGTCTGTGTGATGACATCTTCAGACTGCATCCATTTCTCAGAATAGATCCCCACAAGGGGTAGATTAGCAGTGAGTTTTTCATTAAGTATTTCCTGAAAATGTTGAACTTGGCTTCGGTCTTGCACTCTGTCAAGGTTGAATGATGTTAAGACATTGGTTGGGTGTTAGGTGCAGGTTGAGGATTGACCAGAACAGCCTGGGATCTGGTCAACACTTAGCACCTCACCTAGCCCGGGTGATGATGACCTCTTTAAGGGCATACTACGTATGTTCTAGTCCAGGAGGTGCCAGTATTTGGACCTGGGATGCATCTAGTTTGCTTTGTCCTTGTTTGCAAATCTGAAGCTCCCATTAGTGATGCAGATTGTGCTCAGCACACTTGCTCAGAGGCAGGAGGCCATTGCTGCTTAGTTTTCCCACCCTATGGCTCCCAGGGCCTTCCCTCGGCACCAGACCCCACCCCTAGGGATTCCATACAGCATTTGATAACACTGTTGGAAACCAGCCGTGTGAATGGCTGGCTACTTGTCAGTCTGATCTACCGTAGAAGGGCTTGGTTGCATGAACATATGCTCTTAAATTCTTTGGGGGAAATAATCAATAGAAAGCAATAGAAATAGAAAGATGTAGAAAGAAATGGGAACGTTAAGCAAATGATCAATAGGCCATGGCTGTCTAATGTCTTGCTCAAAGTTGCTTCGTCTCAGAAACCAACAACAGTGGCTCCTAATTGTGAACCAGAGAACGAACTGAATGTCTGGCCACTTTCCCTTAGCTGGCAAAGCTCACCTGGACCCTTTAATTGGGCCTAGTTAATTGCCTGGCAGCCTGGTCTTCCTGTGCCCTGGAAAGAACACAACCTACCTGAATCATTCCTATTGAAAGGGACTCTACTGGCACTTTTCCTTAAACAGCAACACCTTCTTTCTTTCTAAGGACTTTAGAAAGACAAACTTTCTACTGAAACAAGCTTCAAACATGCAGGCCATCTGCAAAGTGCCACATTACTTTCTTCAGGGCTCATCAAACGCTCCCGTTTTGTCCTTCTTTTCCTTTTTCATCCGTAAAATTACGTTGGGGAAATAGCAGCTCTTGAACTGCCTCTTTGTAAAGGACTATCTGCCCCCCACCCCTGCCCAGAGAGGCCCTCGGTGTATATATGCAGGCAACAGATTCCGCTCTGAAGTTCAGCTCGGAGCCCAAGCCCCAGTGCATCCCTCTTGCAGGGAAGGAGGAGAAGAGAGATGAAAGGGCACCTCAGTGGGAGGAAGGTTGCCCTGAAGGCTGAGAAATTGCAGGAAGGGCCGTGGGGAACCCTGGAGGGAGGTCAATATGTCGTCCCTCCGACTCTCTTCTCTGGGGAACCCTGGCAGAAAGAACCCTACGGAGAGGTGCGATTAACATGTCCTGGCTGTCCGAATGGTTAACAATTCTCATCAGTCCCTGTCCTTTGGCTGAACTTTCAGCCATAAAACCAAATTGGGAAGAGAAGGCAATGAATGCCACCTTAGGCTCCTGAAAGAAAATACAGTGTGTGTGTTGAAGTCAGAACATTTCTTTTGCATCACCTTCCATTTCAGCAGAATCTCATCTGCCATCATCAGGCTTCTGTATTGGGTTCGTCTGTGAGTCAGACTTTCACAGCCATTTCTGTTTTAAATTTGGTGCTAGCCATCTGCTGTGCCAGAATGGTTTTTTCTTCATCCTGATTGGTTGGGAGTCTTGGTCTGTGTTTATTGGTCTTGGAGTTTGCTGTGTTCTGCTTGATTGGTGTTTCTAATATCTTCTGTCTGTTTTGTAGCTTTTTTTGTCTTGATTGGCTGGCAACATTGTGTTCCTGTCTTGGAGGCTTTTAGTGCAGCTTGGCTCCAAGTAAATGGACGGCTATCATTTGTTAGGAAGCTAGGTTTCATCTGGGTGCCTGGTTGGGGTGTGTTTGAGCTGGAGGTATCAGGGGGGATCTGTTTGTGCCCAGGTGCTTGTCTGGCTAGTGGTGTGGAGATTTTTTTGTTTGTGAGTGCAGGTTTCCAAATGATTGACAGTCTGGTGGAGTCATCTCTTCTATTCATGCTTTCAGGTCTTTTTTCAATCTCTATGGCTTCTCTCATAATTCTGTAGCTGGGGTTTTCTATAGTGGCTAGGGTTTTGGTGCCATTGAAGTTGTGGCTTTCATGTGTTGGACTAGTGAGGAAGTGTGTTCCAGCTTTTTTGCTGCATTTCTGTGTTCATCCAGGTGGGTACTAATTCTTCTATTAAACTCTAAGACCAATAAACACAGACCAAGACTCCCAACCAATCAGGATGAAGAAAAAAACCATTCTGGCACAGCAGTAGGCTAGCCTCAAATTTAAAACTGAAACAACTGTGAAAGTCTGACTCACAGACGAACACAATACAGAAGCCTGATGTTGGCAGATGAGATTCTGCCGAAAAGTTGCTACAACTTTAAAAGCACAACTACAATGACGTGAGAAGATACCCGAACAAAGCTGAATACCATATATATTTATATTTATATTTATATTTATATTTATGTTTATGTTTATATTATTTATATTTATATATTCTGTGTAAGATTAAGAGTATCTTGGTGACGTTTCGACGAGGTCCCACTCGCCATCTTCAGGCTGGTGCTTTCAGCTTCGTGCTTGCGTGAGCAAAGCGTGATCGCAGCTGCCGTCTCCCTATCAATACTGGTCCTGCTGCCGGGTCCGGTAAGCAGGCTTTGCTTTCAATGCGGAGCAACAGAGACGCGCCTGGAGGCCACCGGGAGAGCCACTGGCCTCTCTGCATTCCAGCCACCCAGAGACTTTCATCCCTTGCAGACGCGGCTGAAAGTGTCCCTGCTCTAAACGCCGGTGGAAGACCGATAGGTGACTCAGTGGGAGGATCGTTATTTGAACCAAAAGCTGGCGTGGAGAAGCCCTACAGAGTCTGAGCTCCCAGATATCCTGAACACGGAACTCATGACTGAGAAACTCAACGCAACACACACTTTCAAACGGAATTTTCAGTTCACATGCTCTTCTTTAAATTAGATGAAAATGGGTTTTGTTTGGCCAGCTAGAAAAAGAGCCCACTCTCCGAATTCACCTTTGAAGTCACCAACTATCTTTCGCATATTGAGACAAACTTCTGCTGTTTTGCCTTTTAAAATGCCTTGGTATTCTTTCATGGATACATCACACCACCCCAAAAAACAAAAATTAAATGGTTTTAAGGTAGGAAAATCAGGGAATCCTAAGAAGCAGGAACCAATTGCTAACAACAGGAAACCAAGACCATAAAGAAACGAAACAGGCACATTTTGCCTTTCTAATAAAAGATTCGTTCTACTGACTGTAGGATTCCTTCAAGAAAAAAGTTGTGTAAGAGCATACAAATGAATAGACTCTTTATAGTCGAGATTTTAAGTTCTAGTTCTGTATTCCTAGTTTTGCTTCCTCTTATTTTACAATATTTTTCTCTTAATCCCTTGAATACAGTATGTCAATATAGGATGGCTATGGAAAAATTTCTGTAGATGTAGGACAATGAAGCATTATAACTATTTTTTTATCTATTTCCATCTATTTTTCTTTGAATTTCATACACATTTATAGTCATCACTAAGGACCTTTGTCCTCAACCATAAATCAATGTATTCCAGGAAGCAATGAAGCCCTGATGAAAACAGGGAGAAAGAAGGAAGTTCCAGATTTTTGGCATCTGTAGGGATCATCCCCTCAGGAGCTCCAGGTTATGTGACTTCGCCTCAGCACGGCTGGGTTTTCTCGTCTTTTTGTGCTGGCATGATTTGCACCCAGGGCTGCTCCCATGACGGCAGCACCTGCCACCCAGCGTAGACCTGAGGACACCCAGTCCTGGGAATCAAGCAAAGGTTCAAACACACCTAAATTCTCTTGAACAATTGGGACACTTTCTAGGACTTTCATTGGTTGAAACTTAGCAAATCAATTCAATTTGAGAGGCCAGGTCTAAATCGGTTCTGACATCCAAATTGAATTGGTTTTGTTTGTTTGTTTGTTTATGTGTTTGACTGAAATGTTCAAATTGGCATGAGAAGAGGGGGGCCCTTGGAAGGAGGAAGAAAGCAATGAGCGGTGGGGGGGAGGGGGGACGAGGGGGCCGCTGAAGAAACTCCACAGACCCCGCCTTGGTTTGGCTTGGTGCCAAAGGAGGGTCCAGCTTTGATTGTTGGACTCGCATCCTGAGATTACCAAAGCAACATATAAAACCCAAGAAATTGTAACTTGAATACACAAGGCAGGCCTGGGTCACAATGGAATGTACAGTGGCCTAAAATAATATTTTTTAAAAAATAAAATAATAATTGAACATAAAAGCTAGATAAAATATCCACTTCAGTTATTATTTTATTATAATGTTGTTATATCAGTACATGAATACTGTGGACTTTTTTCAAAAGGAAATCCCAAACCTTTCTCTATTAAATTCATTTGAATTTTATGAACTGCGAGAGGGAGTCAAATTAATGTTTAAAGTCTACAAAGAAGAAATAATAAAAGCGTGCTTTTCCAAGCCAAAAAAAAAAAAGCATTTAACAATTTAATAAAACCTGCTTTTTTTTATGTTCTTCAAAAACATTACACCTTGTCCATATCCAGTTTAATCTAATATAGACACTGAACAGACATGTCTCGTTCCTTTTATGGATATAAAATTACAAGAAAAATGTCTTTGCAACTGAAGGAAATTAAGAAAGCTGCAAGAAAGCATTTCTCTCTCTCTCTCTCTCTCTCTCCCCTCTGTCTAGAGAGAAAGGGGAGAAGCTGAAAAGCATCTGCTGGCCCACCCTGGACCAGCTTATGGGATCAGAATCTGTAAAGAGGGTTGGTATCTCATGCTCTGGGCTGCACTGGGGAGTGAGGCCCCATTTCCAATGGCACTTCCCATAAACCAAGATTGAAGGCCTGTTGTCTAGGATTCAGAAAGTGTCCATTTTCCCCCCACCCCCCACCCATAATAATAGCCACTGGTGGTCTGGTTGTCCATGACTGACTGCCGCTGGCAGTGAATATGCTGCAGGACACTCTTATTCTCTTCTCTCATGCCCGAGCCTCCTTCAGTGGATGGTCTTGAGAGAGAGAGGGAGGGAGGGAGGGGGAGGGGGAACCTCTGGGCCAGCCTGAGTGCTGCCTTGGGCTCCCCTAGGCAGCATTAACTGATTAATCCCATTGACACAAAGATTTGCATGTTCAGAACGATAATGTAATATCAGCTCCGCCTGGTGTGGCCTTGGCAACAACAGCTCTGTCCACTGTTGTGTTTCAGCCAAACTGACAGCCACAGTCAACTGAAAATTGTTCGCTTTGGATGAAGCCACCGCTGACCGGGTGTGATTTCATATGTCTCTGTATCAGCCTTCCACATCTCTTTTATCCCAATTGCTGCAGCCTTTCTTTGTGAGAGAACAGCTGCATCTCCAACTATTTTTTGCACAGGTTCTAGAAAATTGTGTTTTTCCTCTTCCAATGCAGCGACCATTGGCTTAACCTGGGAGGAATAAACAAGTTTTAACAGGGATCAGAGTCCTAGCTGAGGGTGAGAAAGGCTGCCCAGCCAGGGAAGGAGCCCAAAGCAGGAAGAGGGGGGACATGTTTCGCTGCACCCAGGCTTAATGGTTGGGGTGGGGGGGCAGTTGAGCCATCAGAGGCCAAGGACCGGGGAGGCCTTCTGGTGGCGACTGCCCTCCTGGCACCCAGGGCTGAATGGGTGGCAGACGTTCTTCACCTCCTGCCCTAAGGAGGGAGGCTGGCAGGGGTGGCGGGGGAGAACCAGCTGCATGGTGGTCAATCCAAAGTGAATTGGCATGAATTAAAATGCAAAAAAGTAAAATAGATGGCGTGAACTGATGCCTTCTGGTTGAAGGGTGCGAGCGGCATGGTCGTCCCTCGTCTGTGGTGGATCCCCCAAGTCTCTATTTGAAGCTTTAGATCACGTGGTCCTAAAACTGAGGTGCTTCTTTCCTTACGCTGAACACGGCTCCTTTGGGTGACTTGGGTGGCCACTGCTAAGAGGTGTTTTTAATGAGACGCTTCTGCCTTAACTCAGCAAATCTAGCTTCTCCCTTTTGAAAGGCATCAAAGCAGCCCCAGGTGCTGGGAACGGGCTCTGGAGCCTTGCTTGGCCTCAGCCGGCCGGTGTGTGGGCAGAGGACCAGCCCTGCCCTGGGGTGGGAATGGGAGCCAGAGGAGGCAAGGGAGGTGATCCAAGGCAACAGAGCAAAGCGGAGGGCGCTTCGTCAGTGGGACCGATTAAGTCAACCTCTCCTGCCAATCGGGGCCAGTCGGCACCTGAGGAACCGGAAGGTCCCCCCCCCCCAAGGCCTAAACCAGCCCTTCCTTCCGGAAAGAAGGTCAGATTCTGCCCCCCAGGAAGGAGTAGCTCCTCCGCCTGTATCGGAGGATGTCAAGTTGGCCCCTCAAGTTGGAAGGGCCATTTCACCCACCCCCACCCCAGTCAGGCTCCCTCAACCCAGCTCATATGAGCGGAAGCCAGGCCCCTCACCCGCATCCCCCTTAGCGGGGAAGCCTAGCAACTTCATGGCACCGCCACTGGGTGTCATACAC
The DNA here is from genome assembly GCF_049901715.1 of Pseudonaja textilis. Classification (NCBI taxonomy): domain Eukaryota; kingdom Metazoa; phylum Chordata; class Lepidosauria; order Squamata; family Elapidae; genus Pseudonaja; species Pseudonaja textilis. The sequence continues at coordinate 238,496 of NC_141994.1, read as the reverse complement.
ACACACACACACACACACACGTGTAGACCCAGGGGAGGGAGGAGGGAAACATACAGCACTATATATGTATGTAAACTATTTCACGGTCACATCATCACTTTAAATTACACTCCACCAATATATGAGAACCAATAGTTACAATGTCATATGCCATGGAAAAGAACTGCACCACTTATTGGGTCAGGTGGAAATTTACTGATTGCCCTCCTGGGACCCCTGTGGTTTGGCCCCATAATTAGAGCTTGTTCCTTCAGCAGGTTCCTAAGAAAGCCTCTCCTGGCTGAGCTTCCTTTGACTCTTCACGTCTTCTCTACATTCGCAAAACTGCCTGCTTAGACTTTATATTTTCCACCTGCTGATGGCCAATGTGTGTCTCCAAAGCCTGAAGAAAGTCATGTTTTAATTATAAGTAACGTTAGGCCTTTTGACCCTTTTTCTTCACACTAGGTTTAACAACAAGTTTTCCTGTGATAATTGTGTGTTTTCATTAAGCTGTAAGTTACTTCTTGATGGATATTTCTATGTTATCATTTCATATCGTGGTTTATTCCACAACCACGATATAACGGGTACCTTTCAATCTAATAGTATAGTTTTCCTATCAACCTGGGCTCCTCTCCCTCCCTTTCCCTGAGTTCCCCTCCTCTGTAGCAGCAGCAGTCTGGCCATCTGGGGAGCGTTTGCCACAACAGGAACCCCATAAAGCCTCTCAGCGAAGCCACTGACTGCATGGACTGAATGAATCAACGCTTCCCTTTGTTGGCAGAAGGGGACGGGGGCCTTTTATGCTGCCTGTGCAGGTTAGGGGAATTGCGGGGGGGGGGGTGTTTGCAATCGGTGAGCCCATGTTTACCCAGAGCATTACTGTCTTTGGATTTCATTAACCGAAACATGGTTAGTGGGGGCCGCTATGGAGAATGGCTTTAGAAGGATATGGGGGAATGTCTATCCAGGACAAAGGGCTGCCTCAGGGGTGGGAACAGCAGCCCATCTCCAGAGAGGAGCTACAGTGGAAGAAGGTCAGGAAAGAGGCCTGCATGAGGCTTGTGAACACCCGAGGCCTCCAGGATGGCCCTCCGAGACGGGTTGGGCTACCAAGGCCTGGTCTTCATGGCTGATCCCGTGGTCTTGCACACATGGTTTTCCTCCCCCGGCCCTTGAAGCCAGACAGAGCCACTTGGACGAAACTGAACTCTGAGGATCAAATACAGAACTTATTTTTTATACATAAAGTGCTAGTGAGCATAAACTAAGAATTACTTAAAATTATATGGTTAAAATCCTATTGATCCTAATGCTAACTATTCAAATGTACATTTTAATTGAAAAGCGTATACAAGATTTCTACTTAAGCATATAATATGAAACTTAAAACAATTTAGCTTGAGCTGGATCGTGTCCAATGGTATCTGAAACATTAGCCCAATATTTATATATTGCGTTGCTTTCATTACCTTTGGGTCTAATATATCAAACTAATTTGGATAACTTTTCGTATGTTTTACATTCATTCATTCATTCATTCATTCATATTGATTGATTGATTGATTGATTGATTGATTGATTGATTGATTGATTGAAATTATTTTCATTCTCCTTTTGGTGAATCTTAGTTTTCCTTTGTTTTATAAAGTAAGCATTTATCTTAATAAGATCCGATTCTAACCGGGACTCTGAATCTTTTGCTTCCAGCATAAACCAATCGTTAAATCTTTCTGGACATTCAGCTCGCGGGAGGATTTTTGTTCTCTGTGTCCGTGTGGTTTACAATTATACTTTGTCTTGCTTGGCCTTTTTGGAAGCGCGTCAAAAGATGCCTGTGGAGCCATTTGCTGGGAAAGAGTTGCTATAGCGTTTCTTTTTATTTAGGCTTTGTTTCATTTTTAGTATCCCTTTTTATAGAATGAACCTCTTCAGAGCAAAGGAGAGGTGGGAGCTGTGCGTTTCTGCCAAAAGAGGACACTGAGCTCGGCTGGGCCGTCCGGGCCAAGACCGAAGCCTTCCTGCTCAGGTGCCAACTTCATGGAATTCAGCGGGGCTTCTGGACTTCTGTCTAGGTGGTAGGTAGAAAATGGCCCCCTAAGCGCCCCAACGAAAAGATCCCATGTATCCCCCCCTTCTGGGACTTGCTTCTTCTGTCCTTGCATAACTCCAGGAGGGGGAATTCGGGGCTTCCTCGGAGCTCCCTAACCTAACCCTAACCTTAAACCCTAACCAAAACCCTAAACCTAACCCTAGCTATGCTCACCTGGGGCTTCTGAGGGCCCCAGTTCAGAGCAGGTGCGCCTGCCTGCTTTGGCTGCAGCACTGAAGCAGAAGGCGAGTGGAGAGAGAGAGAGAGGAAAGAAACCCTGGGAGGGCAATGGAGGCTCTGCTGGCTTTGCTTCTCAGGCAGGTCTCCCTCCGGGCTGGGCTACGGCTGCAGGCAGGAGGGCAGGAACCAGTGGTGCTGTTGTTCCAGAACCGTAAAAAAACTCCATGGTGCATTCACAATGGCCACTGGGGGAAACCTTGTGAAAGATTTGGGCGATTCATCGACATTCTTCATGAAGCAACCTAATGACACTCAACTATACTGAAGTAAAGCAAAGTAAATCTCATCTGCCCCTCCTCCTCCTCCTCCTCCTCCTCCTCCTCCAGGAGACCAGCGGGCATCGGCCTAGCCTTGGCTTCGTTCCCCTGTCAGCCAATGCTGTGGCCTTGACAAGATTGGCATGAAGAGTCTTTGCTCTTTGGGTTAATGCTCCCAGCTGGCTTCCTCACACTGAAAGAGAGGGAGGAGGGCAGGAGCTGGAGAGCCGTGGCCAGGAGCCCCTACGTGTCTCCCGAGAGGGCAACCCGAGGAACCAAAGGGAAGCCACAGTGCTGAGAAGGAGATGCTTTCCCGAAGGAGCCACTTAGTCCAAGCCTTGAAAACGTTCACCTTCCTTCTGAGCTGAGAGGTAGTGGCGGCCTCCTCGAACAATAAGCGCCTCTCAAGGTTTAAGTCCCCGGTTAACCACCTGGGAGAGGCTCCATACATCGGTCGGAATCCAGAAACTCCCAGGTATGCAAGAGGGTTGATGTGTCTGGATTCCTGCACAGTCCTTGTGTGAGACGTCTTTTGTTCTGACCTAACGTTTTGTGAATCTAAGAATCGGTGTTTATAACACATGATTTATTCAATAAACCATGATCAAATGCATCAAATACAGCACCCCTGTGGTTTATTCAATAAGCCATGATCAAATGCACCTTGGCTTAGCCATCTCTGTGGGTAGCGTCTGTGTATTGTGGGTAGACGTGACGAACTGAATTGACTCCAGCAATTTCTGCTAGCCCGCCTGGTTCCCTCAGTTCTGGGCCTGAGAGAAGCTTTGGTGCCATTTCAAAACATTTGAATAACTTTATGAAAGAAAAATGCAATTGATATCTACTTGGAACCTTGCCAGAAAAGTCGCAGCCTGGATGAACCATGGAAAATGAATTAGGCTCCAATTGTGAAGGGTGGAAAGTTAAGAGGCAGCGGGAGAGAAACGCCACCCTCTCCTTCTGGGGCTCCTCCGTGAACAACTGCGGAGGGTTTGTACCCTGCAGCTCTCAATTCATGATCTTCTTATTAATGGGAGGCTAAAATGGAGAGGGCTGTGTGTGTGTGTGTGTGTGTGTGTGTGTGTGTGTGTGTGTGTGTGTCTTAATTGCTGTAAGTGGGGTCAGGCTCTCGTAAGGAAATTACGGCCACAGGGGAGGAAGGAGCCTTGAGTGCCTTTGTGTACGACATGAAAAGATTTCGCTCGGGGAGGAAATGATAATTGGCACAGCCAGGGCAGAAACATGGGCAGCGGTGTTCTCAAGCTTCCACAGCCATAAATGTCATCAGATAGCTAGCAGGGCATAGGCCGAACACCTCCAGCTACCTTCTTTTCTCCAAGCCGCATCTGGACCCGTCGTCCACAATGGAGCCCTGGAACACCCTCTTCTGGCTCTGTTTTCCCTGAAACATCTGCAGCCAAGGAAATCTGGAGAAGTAGAAGGAACAGGAGCAAACTTTCCGGGTGATGTGCTTGTGCCCCTCTTCAGTTGAGACAGCAAGGTCTTTTCTGGATCAGATTGCAGCTGTGCAACATTTCCAGATATAGTATCTTTATTTCCAGCAGGCTTCGAAGCTCAACAGAAGGAACGTGTCATTGTGGAATCCCCTGCAAGGCAGCCTCGGGTTCACATGATTATTCCAAAACCATGAGCCAACATAGGAGCTTCCAAGTAGTCTTCACCATGAAAGATGGTTAAAAGTTGAGGGGGAGAGAAAGGGTGGTAGATGGGGAAATGTGGCTTCTGATGGTTAAATCATCACATCTGCAGCAGGAGGACCAAGCTTCCTCAGAGGTGGAGGTGGAGATTGAGCTTTTCACCAGTGCAGCTGTGTGGGATTGGGTCACAATGAGACATGGAGGGGATGCGGGGGGGAGAGGGAGAGCTGGAAGGAAGAACTACCATTGAATCCCAGGGCATGGAATAAGGCTGGCTAAATGGCTGCTTTGTCCATAAGGACTGTAATCGTTTTGCCATTAGCATTGTGACTGTAGAGTCTCCACCCGTGGTGTTTATTTATTATATTTATACATCCCACCACAGCCAAGAACAAGCCTTCAGACCGTGAAAGCTCCCCCCTGGAACCACCGGTGGCCAGGCCTCCTCCTGACCTAAGCAAGGAGTCCCAAAAAGCACCGCTGGCGACAGACAAGCGTTGCCAGGCTGATCCACGGGTGATTTGCAGACATGAGCCTCAGGCCAGGGCAGTGGAGTGGCTCAGGCGCTCTTGGACTTGGACCAAGAACACCCAGGCTCAGTGCAATCCAACAACCCCGGGCAGCCTCCCAACCCGTCCTTATCCTGATATCGATGACCGAGTCTACCCAGCTGAGCTCCCACCATAAACAAAGATTGTATTATAGGTTGTGATCTAAATTATAGTGCTCTTCATTCCCAACACTGCAATGAACAGTCTCTTCACTGGCAAAGAACCACCTGGGCAGGTTCGGAAGACGGGTGTCACTTCTTTATTTAGAAGGGCTAAGAAGCACCATCATTTTCTTGTGTCTTCAGTTCTTCAGTCCCTGGATTTGCCCTAAATAAGCACCAAGAGGAGCTAGGAAAAGATTTCGGCTTATTTACACCAGTTGTACGAGTGCTGGATGTGTGAAATTTCATAGGTTTTTGATTCCTGGTTGCTTTACTTCTCATCAAACAACATTTGATCTCTTTTTGTTTGAACCTTCAGCATTACAGCACTTCAGCAATAATGTAGCTGACTGCTTAGCTCACTCTCTGAAGCTGCAGCGTCTTAGGAGGGCTTCTGTGTGATGTGGTGTAACTATTCTGAAGGCAGAGAGTGGGAGCGTAGCCATGTATTCCTGCTCATGATGTGCGTCTTCTCAAGAGGGTGCCATCCCATTCCCTCAGGATGGAAATGCTCAGCTGCCTGGCAGTGGAAGCAAGGGGCGTAATTTAAGGGATTACCCAGATGCTATTTGAGGCGTTGTCATATATCCTCTTGTGAGCAGGCCCAGGGCTTCGGATCACTGCTAAAGAAAGGATATTCCAACCACTGGAGGCTTTCTTTAAAGCAGTAGTTAAGAGTCGGCCCAAGGAAATACGCAGCCAGCCCAGCTGATGCCAAGGGTAAAATGCAACAGGAAGAACAATGATCAGGGGAAATATTTCTGGCAGCCTGAACACCAAAAAGAGGCTCTTGCTTCTACACAATGAAGGAAACCCTCCTCCCCGACATCAGTTTGCCATGCCCCAAGCAGAGGCTCTGCCTGGAAGAACACACCGATTAAGCGAATGGTGAAGATGGGGACAGAGGTGCTTTAATCGAGCCAGAAGGGGCGGCTAATAAACAAACAGCCTTCCTGAACTTGGTGCATTTCAGAAGTTTTTGGAACAAAGCCTGCAGAATTGCTAGCCGGCTTGGCTAAATGTGCTGTAGGCCCAGTGCACCTGGAGAAGTGAGTTGTTCAAAGACCGCAAAATGCCCACTCGTTGGCAGCTGACATTACGGACTCGGCAGATGGTCTTCCCAAGGCTGGAATCTTCACTGGCTGAAAGCTTCGGAGATCACAACTGCATAGTAGCTAAGGCTATTTTTGTTTAGCACAATAACATTCAATGGCCAAGGACCATTCGATGCTCGGTTTCCTTGCCTCAACTCTGCAGGGAGGGAGGAACCCCAGAGGAGCTGCTGGGCTGCAAACTCCCACCTGCTGCACAACACCACCAAGGAAGGAGTGAGCAGCAAGCCCTGCACCAATCAGATGATTCCTTGGAGAGAGGGAAGTGCTTCTACTTCCCCTTAATAGTTTGGGATTTGAATTCTTTTTGAGTAGAATACAACTTTTGAGCTCTGAAGGAAGAGTTCAGTATTGCACTGAACTTCCATCTTCTGCCTGGATGAGCAAGTAACTCATGTTTAAAAGTTGTATTCTTCCAGAAACATTTATTGATCCACCAACAAACAGATCTTCTTCCGTGCATTTATCAAGACTACTGGTGGGATATATTTCTCCAGTCAAAAGAAAATCCTTCCTTTGCCTGCCAGGCAGGAGGTAAAGAGCCCTGGTGACCATAAACTAGAAATGCTAGGAAGGATCCCATTGCTAGGGAGAGAATATTTTTAGGAGAGCAGGAGGAAGGCTAAATGCTCCTTGGAGCACCTGAGCCATTATTCTCAGAGTCTGGGTAAGGCATGTGGATGTGAGTGTGTCATGTGAACAACTCTCTGTAGCTAATAAGAAGCCTTTAATTAGATTTCATAGGAAATGGCTCTTGTAAGCTATCGTAATACTTTGTTTCTTACTGTCACTCAACCACCAATAAATTTGCACCCTTTATTTAGTTTGCTGCGAGAGAGCCAAAATATCTGGATGTGCAAGTATGAGAAAATGGCTCCGGGTTTCCTTCGGGAGGCAGAGGACTCACCATGGTAGCCCTTGACCCACCCTCAAGCAGCTGGTTTGTGCAAACGAGTAACTTGCCTTCTCAGACTGAAGGTTCAGGTGGCAGCATGGAATATGGCTTCCAAACCTGATTGGAGTGGAGGTTTGCTGGAACAGACATGAGGGCTGTTTACTTAGGTTTCCATTCCTGCCGCTTCTAGGGGGCCATTTCCCAAAGGGATGGGGGCCCCCAGCTCTTCTTCAGGCATTTCCTGCACTTCCTCGGCTGCTCAGCTCACGTCAGCTGGCACTTCTGGGGCGCTTTGCTTATTCACATTGCGCGGATGGGAAATACAGGGGCCAGAAATGAATAATCAGGCCCTCAGATTACCATCTGGTCTCTGTGCCGGTGTGTGAATTTGACATTAAACTGTCAGAAACGACACTAATTTTCAGACAGCTCAAACGAAACATGAGGTGGTATTTCCAGGCCTCGTTTGCACTGAAACATTTTACTATTGATCACCGTTTCCCAGTTCATCTTTAACAGACTCATGGAGCTAAATGAAGCTCAGGATAAGGATCAGAAAAGATAGCTTGTCTAATGAAGAATTAAAACCAAGCCAATCAAATACTTTTCAGTTGCTAAAAGGAGACGGTTGTCCTGTCTCCATGCTGGAAGCAGGGAGCGTGGGGCCTCCTCTGGAGCAGGGGGTTGCAGAGGGCCTGGGCCCTGGCTGGGGGGTTCTGGGAACTGAAGTCCACCCACTCAGCGCTGCCAAGGTCGAGAAAGGACGCTCCCCCCTGGGCCTGACAGGGGGCAGGCTCTGCCCAAGCCTTTCAAGGAGACGAAGGCCTCCGCCTGAAGAACTTCTGGCAGGTCATGAAGCAGCCACCAATTCCTCCTAATCTCGGGGCCCTGCAGCCCAGACTCCCTTCGGGCCTCCTGCGCAAGACTTTCCTTCGGCAGACTCCGTGAGAAAAGGGCGCCAATAGGGGCCCTCGGTACGAAATTCCTGGGTGGCTGACAGCAGGCAGTAGTTTTATTGGCATAATAAACCTGACGGATTAAAATCTTTCTTTTTCTTTCTTTCTTTCAGAAGAGGCACAGAACAGAAACTGTAGCTCCAACGCTGCCTGGAGTTGGAAGTGGAGAAAGAGACACGATTCTGTCCCCCCAAACGCATGAGAACATTTTTCCATGACAGGGACAAACGCAGAGCAGAGAGCATTCGGGGAGATGGGAATCCAGTGACTGAGAGGAGTGGGCTCCTTCCGATACTCTTTGACTTGGAGGAGCAGGCAGGGGTCTCAAAGGGGCCTGAGTTGGAACCAGACCGTCTGGCCGATGACACTGAGGCGCCCCAAGGGAAGCTTCCCCATCAACGGCACTCAATGCAGGAGGCTCATCTCGCATTCTCTGACTTCAGAGCAAATCTTTCCTCTCTCCTCCTCGCTCGTATTTATTGCTGCCTCTGCTAAGCACTTTGGGGCTTCATGGCATAAACCTTTGTGACAGGAGCATGATAAGGAAGGGGGGTTTGTGGGGGTGCATCCTGGCTACTGGAAAGCAGGCGAAGGAGTTGCTGATGTTGGGTCTCGCTCAAGTACCTGCTTGTGGCAAAAAACACAAATGATTTTGGCCCCCTTTTTCACAATTCAATTGTTCTTCCAGCATTCATAGCCAACCTCGGTTGGGAACTTTTAAATGTTCTGTTTATTGCTTTTACTGACTGGTTTGCATTGCTTCCATTATATTCCAATTCCTCAGCATCCTTTTAGTCCAATTATTAGAAGTGCTTATAAAAATAATTTAATATCCAATAATTTAATATCCAATAATTATCATTATTGTCAGTTATTCACAATCTGCCTCAAAGTAACAAAGCAAACATTACATTAACAATAAATAAATTAAAAAATAATTAATGCTGCAGGGACAAATTCTGAGAGAGAGAGAGAGATGGCAGCCCTTGAAAAGCGACTTCTTCAAGTCAGCCGCCGTCTACCCAGCCTGCTCCGTTTGGTGTATGTTTCGGGGGCAGAGAGGAAGAGTGGCGGGGGCAGATTGCCGGAGGAGAGAACTGCTTCTCAGAATCACTTTCTGAGCCCTGCTCTCCAAAACAGGCTACGGGGGCCTCTTTCTGGCCTTTAAGCCCAGGTGCTTCTCCCTCAAGCCAGCCCAAGCAGGACTGGCCACGTGGCTGCTAAGGGCCACAGTTGCTAATGAAAAACCACAAGGCCACAGCAGCTTTTCTTCCCTTTTGTTCGTTAAGCAAAGTCAAGGTCACCAAGCGACAAATGTGGGAATGGCAATCCCAAGACCACAGCGCGCTGGGACAATCAGAAATGCAAGTCTGCAAGGCTTTTTTTTTCTTTAATTTTTGTCCTTGATGCAGCTCTGAGTAGCAAGTGAGGAAGGGTACGTGCCATTCTCACAAGGCTTTTTGGCTTGAGAGAGAGCGGAAGGGGACTCACTCCCAGTTTCACAAAATGGATTCTTTGGCCACAGGCTTCCCAATGGAAGGGAAGTCCACCTACCCTAAGGTTGCTAAGATTGAGAAACGCCGCCATCAGAAACGCAGAAATGCCAAGGCCAGAGTCACAGGCTGAAATCAACAACCCCACCCCAATCCCCAGGAGGCAGGCGTCAAGGCTCAGGACCACAGGCTCCCAACAATTCCTGGTGCCACTTCAGGAAGTGTGTATGTGCCTATCTATCTATTGGTCTCTATGTAGGTAGGTAGATAGATGGACAGACAGATGTTAAATAGATTATTTATCTATCTATCCACATAGCTGTGGTTGCCCGTGGAGAAATCCCATCCAAATTCTAACTAGGACTGGCCCTTCTTAGCTTCCAAGGTCATAATTCCCTCATCATAATAGCCATCAGAGCTCCCTCATTCGACTGTGTTGAGCTGTGCAATTTCACAGAGTTTTACCTGGACCAGACTTACCCGTCCATTTCAATAGCTTTCTGCTATCCAGTTGTATAAATTGCTCCAGCCAAGGCACCAATTAACATGACTATAATTCCATCCTTTAAAAAGAAAAAGGATGAGAACTATTCATGCAAAGCGTGGGCCACTCATGTGGGCACTTTGTCTCTCCCAGAGCCTCTACGATTAGTTGCATGGTCTCATGTAGGTTTAAATTTCAGCTGAGAGGAACATCGGGCAAGCCTCCTGACTCCTTTATGGGGGTGGGAATGCCTTCCATCCATTGAGCCCAGTTCTGCCAAGATTCCTGGCGAGGTATTTTAGAAACAACTGACCTAACTCTGGTGAATTGCAAGCTATAAATCACCTATGAGCGGAAAATGGGTCAACAGAATTCCAACAGCCCTGGAATTACAGTAACTGAGGCAACACTTTGCGGAAGACGGGAGCCTTATTTGGGGGGGGGGTACTTCTCCGAGAGATCCTGAATCAGCGGGCAGCGAGGAGGCTGTAATTCTGAGCAGCTGCTTCTTGAAGGGATCCCGGGCAAATCGGATGAGGGAAAAGGCGGAGGAGGAGGATGCACATTTTCCCTCCTAGAGACGGCCTGCAGGTGCCTCCGACCAGCTAATGCAAGGCTGGCGGCCTGCTCCCGCTCTGGGCCTCGCCGGCCGGCCTGAGGAGGGCCGCCCCACCCCGGCGTGCTTGCATTTCAGCTGGGAAAGCCCCGCCATGCTCAAGCCCTCCACTCGCTCCCACCTGGCGGCCGTTCCTTTCTCCCGGTCTCCCTCCAGCTTCATTTCCTACCAAGGAACGGAACCGAGGGGTGGGACACGCACCCGCGGGAAAAGCCCCTTTTCGGGCACTGCAACTTCTCAGGGGATCGTAACCAGTCAGTAGTTACAAGCAGGAGCTGGAGGGAAGTCCGCCCAGCCCACCTGGCAGGGAGGTGGCGGCGGCGGCGGAGCAAAGGGGAGACGGGAGCGCTCGGGGCGCCGTCTGGAGTCACCCAAAAACAAAGGCCCGGGGGAAGCCGAAGGAACAAGCCCACCGAGCCTCCTCCCGAGCGTCCTGGCGCAGGCCAGCAGCCAGAGCCCGGGTTCAGGGCCGCTTCCATCTTGGACCGGCCCCGTGAGCTCAGCAGCCGACCTACCCTCCTGGCATCTGCAAGGGGGCGGAACGAGCGGATCAGGCGCCGTCCCGGCGTCGCCTCTCCTCTCCCTGAAGGTCTCGGCTTGGCGTGTCCCGTCCCCCCCGCCCCCCGCGTTGCCGCCGCCGCCGCCTCTTCCCTTCCATCGCCCGGTGGCCTCCCGCTCCGCTTGGGAACACGCTCGGGTCGCTGCACTGAGTCACCGGCGGGCAGGCTCTCCGTCCGCTTCGCGCGGGCGCCCCGGAGTTGCGTCCCCACCAGCCGCCCCGGCCTGGCTCCCCCCTGGCTGGTCCCCGTCCCGGCCGCAGAGACGCCGGGGAAGGTCGGGAGGTGCGAGGCGCCGGTCCTCCTCCGCCGCCGCCGCGGCCTTCCCCGCGGGAGAGCGAGGCAGGGAGGCTCCCGGGGCGGGCGGGCGGCCAGGCGGGCGTCTCGGCACGTGGCTAGAAGGGCGGGCGCCCCGGTCCATCTCCGGCGGGGGGCGGCGCGGGGGGCGGGGAGAGCAGCCCCCGGGCGCTTCCCGGCAGGTCCCGGCGAGCAGCCGCGTCTTCCCTCCGCCTCTCCGCCGCCGCCTCCTCCCGCCGGCTCGGCTGGGCGGCGGAGCTGCCGCGGAAGAGGCAGCGCCAGAGCCGCCCGGCTTTGTCTCTCCAGACGGGGCTCTTACGCAAGCCGCCCCCCGGCGCTCGCCCCCCCCTTCCCCTCGGCGGGCGGGATGCCGGCTGCGCGGAGCCCCCCCGACGCCCTCCGCCCGCCCAGCCTGCGCCATGCGTAGAGGCGGGGGCAGCCCCAGCCCTCCGGAGCAGCGCAGGCGGCACTTCCCTACCCCTCGGCCAGCTGGAGAGCCCCCTTGGGCGGCAGAGCGGCCGGCCTCCTCCGGGGTCACTATGGCCCGACGAGACCGCCTCCTGCTGACCTTGGCCGGGCTGCTGCTGCTGGAGGCCTGGAGTGGAGGCCACGCGGCGGGCGCCGGCCAGCCCCGCTTGCGCCTGGCGCACAGAGGTAAGGCGGCGCTGCGTTGCGCTCGGGCAGGTGGCGCGTTTGCTGAGGTGGGAAGTCGCGCCGGCCGCTCGGCGAAACCCGCCTGGTCCCTGCGCTTCTTTCCCGGGCTCCGTCCAGCGGGAGCGCCAAGGCGCCGCTTCCAAGGATGCGCGCCATCGGTCCGGATGCCTTAGGATACGCAGCGGAGGAAGCGCAGGGTTCCCATCGCGAGGCAATTGCGCCTCCTTTGCCGGAGTGGCGCCCCTTTCCGACACCCTCCAGCCCCCTCCCTTCTCCTCGCCTTCGCGCCTCAGAGCCCACGAACTTAGGGAGCCGGGTCGCATCCTGAGAGCCGGGGCGGGATCCTCCAGAGAGGCGCCCGGAGTCAACTTTAGGGCCTCGATTTGTGCTTCCCGATCCAATCTGTCCCCCTCGTCGCCTCTCGCCCTGGGGACCCCGGTGCGGCTGAAGGAGCAGGTGGGGATGGGGGGGCCTTGGAGGGAATGGCGCCGCGCAGCGATCGCCCCCAGGACGGTGAACACGCGCCGGCCTCCATCCAGCGGAATTGCGTTGCCCAAAGTGGGAAGGGGGGCATCCAGCCTGTCTGCAAGGAGCTGGCCTCTCCCCCCCCCTTCTTCAGGATGGGAGATGCGCCCCCCCCTTGCTGAGCCTTGAAATCTCCCGGCGCCCCACTTGATGCCACGCCTGGGATGCCTGGGAGTCGCTTGACCGGAGGCCTCCTTGGCACCCAGGTGCGCCCTTCGCTCCTTCCTTCTTCGTTTCGACTCCTCGGAGTCCCATTGAAGCCACCGGTACTCGGGTGGCGGGGGAGCTTGCGCGGACGATGGTCTCGGAGGGCAACAGGCGGGACTTGAGGGCCAAGAGAGCAGCGGTTCCTTTGGAAGCCTCCCCTCCATGGTGGCCGTGTGAATAGGTGGGCGAGCGGGGTTTGCTGGCCAGGGTTGCCCCTGGAGGGGTCAGGAGGGGCTTCAGCCAGGCGGATTCCGAAGAGGAGAGAAGGCAGGGCCCGGCTGTGCTGAGCATGGTGACGGGTGGGCCCTGCCTGGCGGTTGGCGTTACATCCCGACGAGGTCGGCTGCTCGGGCTGCCGTTCTTCGCGCCTGAGCCTGAGGGGGAGGGAAGGAAAGGCGGACGCTTCCACGGGAGCCCGAGTGTGTGCAGCGCATTCCCCGGACGGCTGTCCCCCGTCCCCTGTCCCCCCAGTGAGGGAGCTGAACTGGGCAGGTGGGGGCCCTTGGGGCATAAGTGTTGGCCGTGGCCACAGGATCTCGGCCTGTGTTCTTCAGTAACTGGGAGGGAGGCGGTTTTGGGGCACCTGGCACCTGCCTGGGCAAGTCCCAGCCCTTTCCTTGGTAAGTTTTGTAAGAAGGGGTTGGCCCTTGCCTTTTTCCTGGGGCTGAGGGAGAGTGGCTGGCCCAAGGCCACCGGCTGACTTTCTGCCCCTGCTGAGTTATGGCCTCCCACTTTATAATCTGACGCCTTCACAAGCATGCCCACCTCGTTCTGTTACTGACGTTACCAAGGAGGAATAATATAATCTTTTATAAAGAGATAAAAAGTATTTTTCGCTTTATATTGCAGCCTTTACATGTTACAATAAGAGCTTCAACCCCGTACAAAGGAAGAATAATTGCTATCTACTTTCAGTTCTTCACTAAGAAATTTAAAAAAAACCCTTCACTTAGTAACTACACTATCTCTAAAGACTTGGGAAGAAGCAACTCAAAAAGTACATTTGATTGTAATTATGGAAATAGGTTGTTAAAGATTTCTGAGGGGAAGATCAGTGAAATATTGAGAGGTTGAATTTTCTCTGTTCTAAATTTCAGTCTTAACTCTTTTTTTTTTTACAGCCCAAGTTGTTTATGGTTTGGTGTATTGTACAAGTATTTTGGGGATTAAACACAATATAAGAGCCCAGCGTAATGTTTGATATATACTTAACATTTTCAAGGAATACTCCAGGAACTGGAATGGTAGGTTAGCAAGTGAACTGTTCCTTAGCAGGGGGGAAAAGTTGGAAATAGGGGAGACCAGGCGGTGGATGAGTTGGGGTGCACCCTGAAATGCAACACATGGCATCACTTTGGGCCAAACTCATCTTCTCACCACCCCACCTGGATAAAGAAGGAGCAGGAATGCTCTGTAGGTTGCCTTGTAATCCGGGAGGGAGGGGAGGAGGAAGGAAGGAAGATCAAATTAATTTCCTGCAATGCTATTGCTTTCTTGGAAGCATACATCAATGTGGCAAAGCCTTCTTGAGCCTTGTCTCCTTGGCAGCCTGACTCACCCCCCCCCCCCTCAGAAATGAGCGTCGGGCGGCCGGTGCCACGTTCCTTTGGGGCTGATGCTGCCCTCGGGATACGGACCAGGGCAAAGTTTGTCCCCAGGAAGAAGAGGGTCTGGTTGAGCTCCCTACCTCGCTGTCTTCACACCCGTAACTAACTCCCCATCTCTACGTGTTCAGGGGCTTCTGAAGACCCCAGCAGCCCTTCAGGATTCCTCACCCTGGCTGGGAAGAATAGCTGCAATCAGGCGGTTCACAAAAACGATGGATTCCAACTCCGGCACCATCCTAATGTTCAGCCATCAGTTCCAATTAAATAGCTGAGCGAATTCTGTTTTGGCTCTTTTCTTCTTGGGCTGCAAATGGAGATGGAAACGCCACGGCACAAAATCTCTGTTAGCATTTTTGATTCGGCTGGGCTGTCTGCCAGGCCTGGCTAGCTTCCTATAGCGCACCCTTGACTCTGTGCCTCAGGCTTTGCCACTAGCTGAAAGTTTTGCCGTGGTTTTTTTTAGATTTTGTATCCTGCTTTTATTATGTCTGTAAATAAAGTGGCAAATGTACCTAATACTCCTTCCTTCCTCCTCCTATTTTCCCCCATGGAGACGTGAGTTGGGCTGAGAGAGACTGGCCCAAAGTCAGCCAGCAGCTTTTGTGGCTAAGGGGGGGGGGGGCAGGAGTCCCATCCTCCGAGTTCCTAGCCTGAAGCCTTAACCGCTGTAGCAGGCTGTCTCTCTTTAGAGCCCTTACCTAGGTCTGAAAAACGGACACTAATCAAAGCTTGTAGGTGAACGGTCTTTAGCACAATGAAAGGGCAGCTGGCCCGTTCCCAAGTTGGTCCTTCTCCTCCAGCTGGCGTTGTTCGCTCTGCAGCAGGAAGAGGCGGTGGGCTTCCGCCCTGAGGCAGGCCAGGGTGTTGCTGGGGTGTTGCTGAGCCCCAGCCAAGGACAGTGGCTGCTGCTGCTGGGGCCTCTAGTCCCAGCCTTCTCCGGTGGGGAGGCAGACCTACCAGGGAGAAGGGAAGCTTGCTCCGAAAGCTTCCGTCTCTTTCCAAATGAGCGCTTCCTCCTACAACAGACTGAGAACCAGTATCCGCTGAGGCCGCCCCGGTTCCGAGTCAGGCCCTGTTGGCAGCCCAGGTGTCTTCTGCCTCCAGGGGTCCTGGAGAGGAAGGCCGGCCTGCCTGCAGAAGGACGGGCATGGCCCCTCCCTAAGAATAACCTCTGCTGCTGCCCTTCCCAGGGTTGCTCCTACCTGCCGGAGACCAGCCCAGCCTGGAAGCTGCCTGGAGGGGCACCGGCTTGTCCTGCTGCTGGGCAGGTGGGGCCCCCGTTTGGGGCGCTGGCAGGGATCAGGGATTTAGGGCGCCATCTTTTGACTGGGCTGCTTCTGTGTCTTGCCCGGCTCCTGCTCTGCCATGGTGCAGGAAGAGCTGCTGAGAGACGGGGCTTACGGGCCTCGTCCCGCTTCTTGGCGCTGCCCAGCCTCTCTGTGGTCGAGGGCTGTGCGGGATCCGTGTCTATTGAACCGAGCGAGTGGGGTTTTCTTCCTCAAGGGCGCTGGGGTTGGGGCAGCGTGTGTGTGTGTGTGTGTGTGTGTGTGTGTAGAAGCCCTGGTGAAATGGGGACCCTGATGCTCCCTGTTAAGGCAGCCAGAGGGGAGGCCGGAGGAGTCGCCCGATTTCAGCTATGCATCCGGCTGATCTAATAAGGCCAGTTAGATTTTGAATGGGAGACCACTCAGCGATCCCAAGGCTGCAGATTGGATTGGCAGTGTGTTTTTTTAAAAGTAAGAATCTTGGGAGAAGTGGCCTCACAGGAAGTGGGTTGTGCTGTTGTCACCAAAACAGCAAGGAATCTGGCAACCAGTTAAATTTAACTCAGGGAGCCCCCTGTTTTGTGGCTGAAGATTTCAGTCCATGTATTTTCAAAAACAGGGCAAAGAATGCAAAACAAAGCCTTCTATTTACTGCTAAAATGGTTCTTTTGCTTGATGGACTTTTTCATATAATAGTTGATATCCAGTGACCTATTCCTGGAACTTGCTTCATTGATAATGAATTGTGAAGTGTGAGATATTCATTCCTAACTAAAGTACATTTGTACCATGTAACTTTTTAAACTATTATTTTAAATTCGTTTTATGTAGGTGTAACAACAAATGTAGAATTTTAACTGTGAGATAGGAAAAGGCTCATTAATTGTCCAGCTATTCATTCTCAGATACACTGAAAGTTCTTGGCAATTAATTTGTAAATATTAGAATTTTTAGAAATAACTTTATGTTCCATCTTGCTGTGACTCTTTCCCTAACCATGATGGCCTTGGGCGATCATGGATTAATGGGTAGCCTTGAATGGACACGCCCGGACGTGTCAGTAGCAGTACAACCGATGCCTTCTGGCTCTTTCGGATAACTCGGCACTTTGCAAAGTGATCTCCGCGTAGCAGTCACCCCGGGGCTGATCTGACTTCACCAGATCCCTTTTCAGAAAGATGGCCTAATGCAGGTTCTCTGGCTTGCAGGGTCGCCTCCCACAATTGCGGTTGTCTCGTGTTTCTACGCACAGCTCTCCTCATCCCAACATTCTTTTGCCATCACTTGTATGCCTGCAGGGATGCGATGGGCTCATCTTAATCTCTGTGGAGGCTGTAATGATGAGTTGTGTTTACACTGGTGTGAGGCTCAGGAGGACGTGGTTAGGGGCCGTGCCCTGTCGCTTGTGTCCACACCTTCCTCCTCTTGCCACATCAAACGGCTGCCTCCTCAGGGAGGCTCTGAAGGAGGCAGCTTTTGAAGAGGAGGAGGAGGAGAGGTGGAAACAGAAGGGTTGGTTGGGGGCTGCTGCCTCGAACCAGAGGCCACCCTGGCCCATGTGGGGGGGGAGCGCAGGAGGGTAGGGGAAGCAACCATTTTGGGAGCTCCTGTGATCTGCTGTTGCCAGGGTGGGGAGTCGGTGGGAGGGAGTTGAGGGGTGATTTTTGTTATATAAATTTATTTGATTCTTTTTGTTAGCTTTGATTGTGGTTTTATATTCTGTAAACCACCTTGAGTCGTCATGGGCGAATTGGCAATACTATAAATTCAATAAATAAATAAATTTTCTTTGGTTGCCCAAAGAAAACCTTCAGCCACTCAACATTTTTATGGACTTCAAAATTTAATGGGCCACATATGGGGCCCAATAAAGATGGTGCCGGGGGCTAATGTGGGCATGTGTGCATATATACACAACACGGTTCTGGGGAAACAATGAGTAGGGCATACGTGCAGCGAGGAGCCCAAAGCAAAACCAGCCAGATAGTTGTGGCCCTGGGAGAGCGAGGAGAGCCTCAGAGGGGACCTCATGGAAAAGGGGCCCCAGCTATGGAGACGGCACTGAATCTTGGCACAGCGTAAACCAAACCATACAGGCAAGGAAGTATGATGAGAAAGCTGTAAAAAAAATATGCTGCAGTGCCCTTAGTAGTTTTGAAATTGTTTTTGCACTTGAGTGTGTGTGTGTGAAGTTCGTGTCAAAAAAAGATGGTGGCCAGAACCCTGTAGTCTAAACCTCTCACTCTTGAGGAATGAAACGCAGGAAGGTTTGGGGTTTTTTTGGTAAGGCTTGGTGGATGTGTGAGTTTCAGTCGTAGCTACTGGTGCCCAAAAAGAGTTCCCAGATTGTATAGTTCAACCAGCTGAAAAGTCCTTGAAAAGTCTCACTGCTGAATGGGCCAAATTATGAATCAGCTCCTTGGCAGCTCTCTGCGCATTGAACACATCAGAGGCTCTGTGGGAGCCGCTTAATCGTTGGGAGAAGCCCAGAAGCAGGGGACCAGCTGCCCTCTTCTGCCAAGGAGGGAATCTCTCGGCATGCGCCAGGGTTGGGTCCTTTCCTCCTGGCTGTCAGGCACGCTTGGCTCATGAAAAGTCAGAGCTTCGCTCTGTGGCCTCAGTAGCGGCAGACTCAGATTGCTCTCCCTGCAAATATTGTGGAGGTCGTCTCGATAAAAGGCACGGAGTACGAAGGTGGCTGTACCTCCCAGACAATGGCTAATCTCAGACACTAAGCAGGTCGGCCCTGATGAAACCTCGAATGGGGATTACCTGGGATTAGGCTGCTGCAAAAACGATAAACGAAGTCGCCAACTCTACTCACAAAAGCGCATGGAAGCCTGACTGGAGGGCACCTCTGGTTTCGTGTTGCCAGCACCTCGGTGATGGAAAGGAGGCCCGTTGGAGGCCCCTCCCAGCCAGTCCTTGGGGTCTCCAGGCCATGGTTTCCCAAGAGAGAAAAGCTTGGAATTCTCAGGCTTTTATAAGAGCGTGGAAGTGGCACAAAATGCTCAGTATTGTTTTCGAGGAACCTGCTGTGACAAATTCTAATTCTACTTTGGCAGTTTAGTCAATTACTTGATGGCTTCTACACGTTATAATTATTCACACGGCTTATGCAGACAATTGCACATTTATTTTCAGTATCCTAATTTACACCGAGTTGGCGGTTCACATGTTTTTGTTTGCCTGCAGATGTAGACTTGGTCTGTGTGTACACACGCACACATATTTGTGCTCACACACATGCACACACACACCCACAGGTGTTTGAGAATGGAAAGTCTAAGAGAGGACAATCTGCATGCAAACAAGAATGATAATCCGACATTTACAATGTTGAGAAGGATCCAAACAATTTTTCTTTCTAACATTTTTAAAAAATCAACTAAGAATACAACCTGGCTTACAATGGCTTTTCTAAAATTGATGGGAATGTTTGCCACAGTTAACTGACTTTACAAACTGTTATGATTTATTCCTTTGACTATGTAGGGAAATACATAGGAGTTTTATATCCTGTGAATTCCAGAAGAGATATGCATATGGAATTTAGTTACAGCAATTGTTAATAAGTTATCATCTTATTTTATGTGCCCTTCCTTTTAGTCTAATGACAAAGATGACACTGAAATGCTCCTCTTTGTTTTGTGGATCTGAAAACCAGCACAACTCCTACAAAGTCCCGCTTTTCAGACAATAAATCAATGGGCAGCATGAATTGGAAGGAGAGGTAGATGAAGTAAAGAAGTTCCCTTCCGCCTGAATCAATCAAATGGCTTTTTACTCCATAATGGAAACGACTTTTGTGATATTCATAAGAGCCCCCAAGCTCTCCAAAGAAGGAGTTCTCTGCCAGTTCCTTCCAACTGCTAAAACATCCACCCACGGTCTTCCTGCCATCTGTCCCTGTGTCCTAGAGGACTAGGCAGCAGGCACCTCCCCAAGGGGGTGCGGTGCGTGTGCGCGTGTGTGTGTCCATGCTCTTTTCTTGCACCCAGCGGCATCTACTGGTTTTAGAGAGGGAAGCTCTTTTGGAAAGGGTGGAGATCCAGAAATCTTCTCTGGCTCACAGTCACAGTCCAGACTGATGAAGCGCATATGGGAGGTTTGCTTCCCCACGGAAATCTGGTAGCTCCTGCAATTAGGATTATTTTTTCACTGGATTTGCAGAACTTTTCAGCATTTCTTCTATTACCTTTTGGGGGAAAGTGTGAGTGGAGAATATTATTACACCTCCCTCCCAGCCCTGTTTTATGTCCTTAGCCCAGTTTTCCCTGGTGGTGAAGAGGAACAAGGGCTGAACATCAATAGCAATTACGCTTGGCCTTATTTACCGCCCCATGGTGCTTTTGCAGCCCTCTCTAAGCAATTTACAGAGTCAGCCTATTTGCCCCCAACAATCTGGGTGCTCATTTTACCCATTTCGGAGGATGGAAGGCGGAATCAACCTTGAGCCAGCCAGGATTGAACTGCTGGCAGTCGGCAGAGTCTGCCTGCAATGCTGCACTCTCACCACTGGGCCACACCAGGGCTCCTGGAGGCCTGTCCATCTCCTAAAAGTAGACAAGTGGAAAAGTCCTCAGGACACGTCCCCCATCAGGGTGGGATGTTTTGTGCTGTAACATCGAGGCTGAAAGAGAAATACGTTCTCTGTTGACTTGGAAGACTCAGTCACAAATAATCCAAACAGCCAGTGACTTGTTACTTTGTGAAATGGGCTCCCAGCTAACACTTCTGAGTTGGAGAAGGTGATTTTTCCTGCTGATGAAGGATATTAGGACTGTGTGGTCACTTTGGACAAAAATCTTCTTTTAGTGCCTTTCTTCAGTTCATCTCTCCCACCAAAGACCCCTCCCCCCTGTTTACAAATAGAACTTGAAATTAGTTGAATACATTTGACCTAAGGAGCAGGGATCAGGGCCTGACGATGAGGATGATGAGGATGATTTTGGGTTGAAGAAATGAGTGTTACGCCTGAACCCTGAATCACCTGGATGGGCCCATTTCTTTTCTTTTCTTTTCCTTCCTTCCTTCCTTCCTCTGAGGTGAAACCACCTGGTGGAAACTTTTACTGCAGCTCCGGCCTTCAGTGGAAAGAAGTCCTGCTTAGCAAAGGCTTGATATTCTCAGCCTGATCGATGGTGTGCTCGGCCTCCGCCCACTTCATCCCCGTCCGAGGAGCCTGAGCTCTGCAGGGGCATCGCAGAGAGCTCCCCTCAGGGCTGCAGTGAAGCCTGACTGAATCCAGGCTCCCGCTTCTCCTGGTTTTGCCAGACAAGGGAGTCCAGGCAGCTCTTAGCAGCCAGTAGGGCTTCCTCGTCTGTTAAGAAGCAGGTCTCCCCAGGGGAAGGAAAGGACGGGAAACCACTTCGGCTCACTTGACATATTCGCTCCCTTATTCGCTCTTCCCCAGCTCCTTTCAGGGGGGAGAAATATTCCTTGACCACATGCCCGGTTTCCCGCAAACCCCTGGGAGAGAGGCCTTTGGGCTGCAGGAACAACACGGAAGGCAAATAGGCCGTGGAGCAGCTCCCTGCGTGACAGTAGTGACTCACTGCACAGCTGCTGTGCAGCTTGTCTGCTTGCATATTCATTCTGCTGGTGCAGATGCAGTGGGGAGAGGGGTGTATCCAGATTGAGTTTGAAATAGACACCTTGAACCGTATTGGGAGAAGCGGACGGTGTGTGTGCACATCATGCTAGCAGCCCAAACCAACGTGTCTGCGGGATGAGGCCTCTTGGTTGGAGGTTATGGGTCCTGAGCTACCACAGGCCCATTGTGGGTTGGTAGAGGGATGGATTACTTTTTAGCTCACAATGTAGTGGGGCTAAAAGAAGGAGGGGAGGCCCCAAAGTCCTCCAACTGGCTTTGATGCCTGAGGAAGGACTAGAACCTTGTTCTCCCGGCCCTCGTCTTCATCACCAAAACATTGGCTCTAATTACACACACACACACACACACACACACACACACACACACTCACTGATCAAACGACTGAATCGCAACTTCAGTCTGCCTCTAGAGTGGTTTGCACACATATGTGTAAAGTGTACGGGTGGACTATCCAGATACACTTTACTGAATGCTTGTCTCCTTATGGGACTTGGCCCAAATACTCCTGGCCGGTTTTGCTTTTCGTTGATAAAGGTGGATACGGATTTCAGGTCTGATGGAGATGAGAAGGCTGTTCAGTCTGCCCTGAGAGCTCTTGACAAAAGACTCCAGGGTCCTCCTTATAGAATACCTTTTGTCCCTCTTTTGCAGAAATTTCTTCTTCTTCTTCTTAGCAAACTCTTACCTAACGTTCCAAGTGGTCTTGTGGTAGAACTGGAAGAAATATCCTCCTTCTCCTCCTCCTGTGCAGCCGAAGCCGCCTTTGCAGAGAAGGGCAGTGCAGAAGGCTTGAGGAAGGCTCTCCTGGGGGCCGGAGGGGCCTCTCGCCTGCAGTCTCCAAGGGGCCTCTGCCCAGTTTCCCTTGAGAAGCACCTTCACTGACTTCGTGGCCTGGAGGCCTCCTCGGGATGCCAGGAATCTCTATATCCGTAGGCTGTTTGCAGAGGTGCTTCTGGGAAGAAGCTCCCCAAGTCAGATATTTGTCAATAACGATGAGTTTGATAGATGTACATGAAATCCAGATCAGACATGCAGAGAGTTGTCCAATTAGAGGACAGGAAAAAACCATCCCCTTAAAGAATGGCAGCTAAAAAATTATGGATGTTTTCTGCAGATGCCGGTAGATTTAAAATAAAGATTTATCTGTTTAGTTACTGAGTTTATTAGGCACATCATTTGAAAGTGGCTGTGAGCAATTTATATATTCTACATGAATCAGGTTAAAAAGTGCAAGAGACAGATACAAATAACTACATAATACAAATCATAGCCCCAGAGAGAGACGAACACATGCCATTTGTTACTCTCCTTATTACAAAGGAAGCAGTTTACGAAACACACACACACATACACACACACACACACACACACACACACACCCCTACACATACATATTATAATAGCATAATATATATATTTCTGTGTGTGTGACAGTGAATGTACCTTAGGACAACTGATGCTCGTCCCCTTCTCTTTCGTTCCCATCCAGCTTTCTTTTCTTTGCCACTGTTTCCCCTTTGTCTTGTCTTGTTCTTTGTGTTTTTAAAACTGTTCTTTGTTCATAAATGTTCTTAACAAGTGTAAATTACCAGGGTTGCTGGGAATCGGGCAGCTCATCAATTTAATGAACAATGTTATACAGGATTATTATAAACTGACCCAAATTGTGTATCTCGGCCGCTTTTTCCTTCCTCTGATCAGTTTTCATGGCACGGCGGGGGGAGGAGATGAGCCCACATGCCTCGGATGGCTCCAATGTGCCCTACCTGCTTTGTAGTCCGTGCTTGTTCCTTAATTTATTCTCCTCGTGAGTCTTTCTCGGTTAAGTCCATCTTGCAATTCTCACTTATTTCCGACTGAGACGCCTGCTGATGCCGGCAGCTTCCCAAATGGAACGCAGTGTGAATTATTCGCCCTAAAAACCATGAGCATCCGGAAACATTAGATAGGTGGAAATTGCAGTTTGTGTCAGGAAACAAGGATAATTCACTACATAATATATTGGCTTATATCTCCTCAGCCAGTAACTTGGCAGCCCCCGCTCCTCCCTTCCTGTAGGTCAGCGTATGTGATGCTGGAGGCTGGCCAATATCGGAGCAGGGAGGAGGAAGCGGGTGGAGGTGCAGCCCTGGCTTGGATTCTTGGGCTCCAGCAAATGGGCAGCTGTTGGGCAAAAGAAATTTCACAGTGAATATGGAATACTCACAATTGTGTTGCTCTTTTTTTTTTTTAGATGGGGGATAATTAACACAGGAACAGCAAAATGCACCCTGAAAGTATAGCATTTGAAATTCATTTTTTTGCCTCTTCCAGATTTCTCAGAAAATGAATATATTTGCTAATTCAGCTGTCAGAACTTTTTGAACCATATGGATTAGGCTTGGAAAGCAGTTAATCTACCTCACTCTTCTGTTCTTAAGGTTAATTATTCCTGATTCCTTCAATTTCTTCAACCTTGTTTCTAGGCCCCTGATAATCCTCAGGCTTTGAACTTATTTCCTGTGTCTTCATAGTTAAAAAAAAATGATACCCAAATTGGACCTGGTCCTTAAGGTGGGAACAACACTCCAATTGGCCAATAGATGGCAGCAAAGCAATTCAGAATACTCTCTCTCTGCTGACATCTAGTGGTCTCCACTTGTTTGAAAGCTAATAGTGGACACCAATGTATAAATCGTATTTACTTCCTATGAATTAGAAATTATATTTGTTTTGATGTGGCCTGAAATTGTATTTGACTTTTTCGTAGAGAGGGCTGACTCATATTTAGCTTATGAACCCCGTGCTCATTTTCCTGGAATGATTAATGGTCACAAAAACTCGAGTCCCTTCGGGGCCACAATAATCTCAGTCCAGCCGAGCTTGAATTCAGTTGACTTTTCTCTCTCGACTATTAATGGTTTGGATTCTTGTAGAGTGTGTGAGCAAGCAATAGACCTGTGGCCATTTGAACTGCCTTGGCTACTGGTATGTTGGCTGCCTACTGACAAATACAGCACCACCACACATCACCTTTGACAAACCAGAGCACAGCGATGAATGTGTGAGTAACGTACAAGCGGTTGGTTGGACGGCTGTTAAGAGGAGAAATGGAAAACTCTAGCTATGTCTAGAAAAGGGCAGGTCATTATTACGTCAAGCCTTCTGCTGTAGCTTGTTTTAGTATTTTGCCAGCAGGGTTGTGTGAATATTTGTGTGTTTCCCAAGTAGCTGTGATGTTAACTTCAATGACAAATGATACAGCAAATAATGAAATTTATGCATTTTGAATAAGTTGTTACTCTAAAAGTGAGAACTCTTGAGTGCAAAAAATGTTCACGCTTGCAGTTGTTTGAACTGCTGTTCATTTGACATGCAGCTGTCATTTATAATTAAGCTGATTGTTTCAATGTGGGTGGGAAGATTAAGCAAGGGTAAGAGACCGTAAAAAGGCATGTATTTATCTCTCATGACTCAGCGCAGCTGGCTGAGGATGTCAGGATACTGAAAGTAGGGACAGGGAGCTTAGAACAGCAAAGAAGAAAATATGACCGTATTGATGCTGTCAGTTTAGGGATCTAGTTAAACATTCCGGTTGCATCTATCTCCAGATTGTGCATAGAAGTCATGATTTCTGATATGTGCTTCCGTTTGTGCAAATAAACAGGCTGTGTTACTTTTCATTCATAAAACATTTAAACATTTAAAATACTACTATAACAATATTTCATGATGCATATAAATACTTTGCATGCGTTCCCTTAAATGAATAGGAGCAGATGATGATGAAAGGTTCAATTTTGAAAACTGACAAACTCAGATAAGGGCTACCAGATTCAAGATCCTACGTCCTGTGAGGAAGAATTAAGCAAGGTAGACAGGCGTGTTCAGCAAACAGAAGAAAAGGTTGGAGTGAAACACAAAGGGAAGTTTTTAACTCTTGCCATGGAGAGGAGAGGGTCACCTCTTCTCCAGCAGGGCCCTGGCCAAAGGGTTGAAGCTGCAAATCGGATGCGATGCGAATGGCTCCCACAGATGGACTTCTCTGGGCTCACCTGCTCATAGGATTCGATCCAACAGAGTCCGTTTCCCGCCCTCTGCCTAAGAAGGCCAACTCCCTGGCTGGGAATTCCGGGACTTGGAAGTGCACACATTTTAAAGTTCCCGAGGCTGAGAAGCTCTTGACGGTCCATTCCAATCGTTAGAAAGTGATTGGTGATTGCATCCAGTCATTTGTTTTGTTTGAAAATGTGCCTCTCTGTGCAGAAAGGAAAGGAATATGGCCCGGGGGGGGGGGGATACGGCCACACCCCTGCTTGGCTATTCCTGTCCTGTTACGGTTTGCAGGCAAGCCTCTTTGTGGCCACCATTCGCAAAGCACCCAGGACACATTCCTAAAATTCAGCCAGGCCCAGCAGGAGCCTCTCACATCGTCTCCCACCGCGGCTGGTGAGGTTCAGGCAGAGAAAAAGGGGCCTGGACTGTTTGGCTTTCATTTAAAATGTCTGCTTCTTCATCTAAGTGCCCCTTGTCCAAAGTGTTGAAAACAAAGGGAGCTCATTAGAACAATACAAAGCTGCCGTGGGGCTTTGCAGGTGGAGGATTGACGGGTGGCTCTGCCCTGAGCTGCTCTCAGACCCTTCTGCTCCTCCTGATTTACAGAAAGCAATTAACGCCTCAGCTTGAATGGAAGGCAGCAGCGCAGGGCCCTTCCCAAATGGTCCTGCTTGAAGGTGGACCCTGGTTTCCCCCTCCGAATGCCAGGCCCTGGAAATGAACCTTGTGTGCAGCACGTGAGGCAAAACGTGCGACTCTGCAGAGTTTCTCTCTACTGATACCCAGGATTCCCTCTTCCCTGGTCTCTGTTGGGAAGGCAGTTGATTCACAGAGACCGGGATTTAATTTCTCAAATCCACCCTACAGTATGTGGTATAGATTACATATATTCAGCCAGTTAGCCACCCAGTATTCTGTTTTTATTAGCTTCTGGTCCCTTTTTGATCTCTTTTTGCTGGCCAGTATCATTTTTCACTCCGTATCCTGTAACTGCCCTGCCACAAGCCTTCTATTATTCTCTACCTTGGAATTTATATTCCCAGATTTTTCCCCCTCCTCCTTCCTTCCTCAAAGGACTCCATTCATGGTCTACGAGAGGCCAGACTAAATATTGCTGGAGGACCTCAAGGTAAGCGAAGAGAAATGCGTATCTCGGTAGCTGGAGGCCCATCAGGCCTAGACACTCGGAGGAATCCCAGCTATCTGGCCTACCTACTTTTCTCTGGCTGCTGGAGTTTTGAGGGGCAGCGATTCTCGGTGAAGGATTCGTTGCTTCGTCAGTTATTCTTGCATGCCAGACTTCATTGGAATGGCATTAACCCACGACCTCTTCCATTTCTGCAAACCAGTTCAAGCCAGTTCTGCTTTCATCAATCATACATGATATGAAATATTAAGAATAATTTACTCAAGAGAAATTAAGCTCTCTCAGGCATGGGGCCTCAAGCCAGGCGGGAAGCCACGGTTCAGTCCAAAGCCGAGGCAAGGAGGCCTAGGCGGCCATCAGCCTAAAGCCACGATGGGGACCAGCATTTCCATCATAAGGCAAGCCATCGTGTGAGTGGACCCAATTTTATGATCATTTTTATGGCAGTGATTAAGCAAATCGTGGTTAAGTGAATCAAACAGTCATTGAATGAATCAGTGCTTCCCAATTGACTTATTGGAAAGGTCGCAATCGAAGTCCCGTCACTGCAAGATGCAGTGGGTGCAAGTCAGTGGCCGTGTGTGGAGATGTGCTCTCATGAATCTGTGTGTGTGTGTGTGTGTGTGTGTGTGTGTGATGTCACTTCAAGGACAGGTCCCAAAGTCGCTTTTCCCAAGGCTGTCACAATTTCAAACTGTTAAAGGAACAGGTTGCTATGAGGTGAGGGCTCCCTGTGTCTGTGGCCATTTTGAGGCCTTTGGCATCCGTGGCAAGTGAGCAGAGAGAGAAGGGGGGCACTGGCATTGGAGAGGGTCTCCCTCCCCCCCGCTTGCCACATCCTGTCCAAGGGTGACGTGGTCGGAGGCCTCAGTCTCAGGTGGGAAGGCCAGTCCCTGGGGAAGGGGGGAAGGGGGAGGGGGAGGAATGAGCCAGTTTGCTGGGGAGGCTTCCCGGGGGTCCGAGCTCATCCCTGGAACTTCATTTGCAGCTCCTTCCTTTTGTTCCTTAAAGGTTGTATTTCGGGGCACGACTACTTTGAAACATGACGGTGCCTGTTGCAAGTTATGTATCCAGAGTCCCCGCATCAGGCGGGAGTTTTGTATCTGGCGCATGCGGGAATAAGAGGCAGAGGCGAGGGTAAAAGCTAACAGGCTTTATTTCAGCATTTAAAGGTTGCCGCTAACTTCAGGCAGCCGGCTGACAGGGCAACAGCTAATTTCATTTGACAGCTCCTTTTATACTCAGCTGTCAAACGGAATCAGCCAATTAGGGACACTTCTGGCTCCCGCTCAGAGTGGACCAGAGTGAAGACTTCAGCAGAACGCTACAGGGTGCAACAACTCACAACCTGAGGTTTCACTCAGGAAGTCACTCCAAAGCTAGTTTAGTGGTGCCATTTTGAAATCCTTAGAAGATACTTTTACATGAGTCATGTGAGAAAAAAGAAAAGGGGTCACAAAGAAAAATGTGATTGTGAATCACCACCTTGGCATATTGGCTATGTTTTTCCCCCCATATGACCTGAACTTGTTTCCTTTTTTTAAATGAGGCTTAGAATTCGAGCCCTTCACAACAGTGTTTCCATGACGATGGATCCCATCCGTTTGAGTACTTCCTTCTACTCATGCATCCAATAAATTTGTGTATACTTGAAAACACTGCCCCCCAAAAGTCCCTCGCGATGCAGGATTTTAAGGTGTCTTCCAAATTTCTCCTGATTTCTGTCAAATTGTGGGCCCTGATCTGAGAGTTTAGTAGAGCACCAACAGTTGCCACTTTGATTTGCCCAAGACTTATGATTATTAGATGAAAAGGTAGGGGGAACGCAAATGTGAAGCTTCATATATTTTAGTGTGTGTGTGTGTGTGTATGTAGGTGAAAAGAAAGTTAAGCTATTCCTTGATATATGCAAGTGCAGTGCCCGTAACAAAGAGAGGCCTCCATGGGCCTTCATATTTAAGAAGATGTTCCCCAGTCTATGCAGGGACATCCATGCTGGAGTCTAAGCCTGACCCTGCAGCAGAAGAGGCCATAGTCCCTCTCCACGTGAACTTGCTCCCGCATTCTCTGCTCCATAATACACAAAGTTTCCTTCTGGACCTCAGTGCATATTTAGGAGCCTTTTGCAAAACTCCTGACTGTTAAACTAGCAGAGTCCATTCCTACTCGTTTGTACGCACATTTGTGCCAGAAGGTGTGTCTCTGAAGCAGAACCTGTCACCTTTAAACAAGAGTGGCTGAGCCACAGAGCAGATGTCCACATGGATGGTGTCTCTCTCTGGCTGGAGACTGGCTAGTTAGTGTTAGCTCTGTTTCCCGCTGGGTTCTTTTTAGAAGGCTGCCCCTTTGTGGGGAGGCTTTCCTTACCCAGCAAAGCAGCGTCACCAGCCCAAATTTTCTTCCATCTTCCTAGCTTCCATCCCTCTCAGCTTTCAGGTGAGGGATTGACCAGGCGTCTTCAGCAAAGGGAACGGAGTGAATATAACGCTCTCTGTGTTCATGAAGGAAGTTCCTGAAATTTCCTTCATGGAATTTCTGTTTTATGCGTTTTTCCAAAACAGAAACAGTGCCTTTTCTTCTCCCTAGCAGAAGGTCCCAAGTGGATAGCTCTATCCCTGCTCCCTTTGGGCTGTCATGGAGGGAAGAGATATGCCAGATGTGGTCTGTTTCAGATTCATTTTACATTGAAATCCGAATGGTTGGGAGGCAGAAAGGCTGGTTGTCTGCAAGGCAAATGGTGAGAGCTCCAGAGCCAATTGTTTCCCCTCCCGCTCCTCGGTGGGTTTCAAGGGGGCCATTTCACTCCTAAATGAAAACTGAGTTTGGCAGTGTCTCCTGTGGTGAACCCCCCACCCCCGCCCCTGATCAATGTCTGCAGTGAAATATGTGACCGAATTGTCTTCGCAGCATCCATCACAACTGGGAAAGGCCTTAACGTCTCCTCTGCAATTTGGTTTACCAGGAGTCTGCCTGCGCCGAACATCAGGTTCCTGGCTTCCCGTTTCCTCATCCTGGCTCCCAGTGAGCAACCTGGAGGCTCCCAGCCTCTGGCACCTGGAGCGGCGGCTGCTCTTCCGTCCAGGCTGCTGCAAAAGGAGAGCTGAGGGCAGCCTCCTGGCCAGCCAGTTGGCCGCCATGTTTTCCATTTTGCTGAGGGTTCATTAGAGGCTCTCACGTGCCCTGAATCCAAGGAGAAGGTGGAATAAACCATCCCTCAGTTGTTGCTCTCAGGAAACGGTTTCATTATGTCTTACAACTCCTGCTTAGAATCTGAGCGTGGCTGATAATAAGAATTATCCTGAGAATTTAACATGTGGAGAGCATTGGGGTATAGAACGTAACAGCTAGGTTTCATTATTTGATCCTACTCCTTTTATTTGGGTACATTTACTGCATCTCAAAAGAGAAAATTAGGATGTTTTTCCTAACCAAGTATATGGAAATACTAATTCTAAAAATCTGATGCTCAGCAAATCCTTAAGGACACTGTAAAATAAGCACTTAATTTTTAAGAAGACTCAGTTTCAAGGTACACCTATGTCCATATCTACTGTAAAGGTAAAAGTTCCCCTCACACATATGTGCTAGTCGTTTCCGGCTCTAGGGAGTGCTGGTGTTCATCTCTGTTACAAAGCCAAAGAAGAGCCAGCGCTATCTGAAGATGTCTCTGTGGTCATGTGGCCAGCATGACTAAACGCCGAAGGTGCATGAAACGTTGCTGTTATCTTCCCAGCAAAAGGGTCTGTGTTCATCTCCGTTACAAAGCCGAAGAGCCAGCACTGTCTGAAAACATCTTTGTGGTCAGGAGGCTGCCATGGCTAAATGCCTTCCAAGGTGCACAGAACGTCGCTGTTCCCTTCCGACCAAAGGGGTCCCTATTATTCTACTTGCATTTTTTTACATACTTTCCAACTGCTAGGTTGGCAGAAGCTGGGACAAGGAATGGGAGCTCCCTCCGTGACACGGCACTAGGGATTTGAACTGCCAAACTGCCAACCTTTCTGATCAACAAGCTCAGCGTCTTAGCCACTGAGCCACCGCGTCCCTTATCTCCTGTAAACTAAACCAAAGTTATTTTGCAGGTATAAAAAAACAGTTTTCCAGATATAATTTAATAAATAAAGAGTAGATAATCACATTGCAAAGTCAGAATTAAATTATTTGAACTAATAATGCAAGTAAGACTGAAGGCAAACTTTAAAATACATTTGTTACTACAATTCATGAATTACCTATGTTATATCAATATTATGTTGAAACCATAATAATGTTGATATTACCAACATTTTATTCAGAAGCTAAAAATAGAGGGGTTTGAGACTCCTCCCCCCTTTGAAAGGGTAATGCTTAATAAGAGTGACACCAATAGTGTGGAATAAAATCATGAAGAAATTAAATTAAAATCTGAAAAGTTAAAATCCTTCTCAACATCTTATTATATGGATGGAAAGGTACATCCTTTCCATACACCATTGTGACACCATTGTTGTATAAGGAATCAATCCCAGTGGCTGATGTTGATATATAGTAGCTATTGTAGAATATAATCCATTGTGTCAGATCAGATATGCTTAGCAGTAATAAAAATGGAAAAAATTGATTGAATTGATAAACTATGGTGATAATTTATTAAGAAGTCTCTGGTTTTTTGTGACTTGTAATTCCCGAATGAAGCATTCATGATGACAACCTGCTTATGACGTGTGTATAATGTATTGAACTATGCTGTGATCCTTTGTTGGATTTTCTAGGTATTGATATGCATGATAAAAATATACTGTCTTGCAATTAGGATGGAACGTTTGCAGGGGAAGGCTTCAGAAGAATGAATAATTTCTCATTCACCAAACTCTGCTCAGTTTCAAAGGCCTCCAGAGATCATGAGAAGTTTTGTTAAAAAAATGCACGGAAGACAATTGAGAGCAATCTTGAAAGCGCAATAAGAGCCCTGGTGGCCCAGTGGTTGGAAGCAGCACTGCAGGCTGGCTCTGCTCATTGCCAGCAGTTTGATCCTGACTGGCCCAAAGTTGACTCGTCCTTCCATCCTTCCGAGATTTGCAAAATGAGGAGACAGGTGATGGGCGGGGGCAAGAGGCCGACTTTGTGAACCGTTCAGAGCGGGCTGGGAAGCTCTGGGAAGTAGGTCCAAGGGCTGTGGCTATTGCCATCTCTAGTGATGCAGAAGGTAAAGACAGAGAGTGAGTAGAAATCCTGAAGAGGAGGAGCCTCCCAATAAGCTCAGTGGACGTGATGGGGAGCTGCAAGGTCAAGTGTTAGAGGACGATGGGGGTGGGGGAAAGGACCCGAAACGGCCTAGTCAAATGTAAGCAGTGAGCGGGGCCTTCCAGGCTATCCAGATTTTCCCTCTTGTCTCTGTTACAATTCATGCCAATCAGATTTCCAAAAAATTTCCCTGAAATCTACAAACTGGATCTGTTGGCTTGGAATCACGAGAGCCTCAGTCGGTGTGAGGTGGGTGTTTGGGGGCTTTTGTATCTAGTCACTGCATTATTTGGGGACTTTGAGGGCCACGGAGGAGGGACAGGGTTGCCAATTGGATGGGGGGAGGGGAATTGCTTTTGTTCCTTTGGTTTTGGGGAGGTTCTTGGTTTGTTAGAACCGTTGAGCCTGTTTGCACTTTAGGACCCCCCCCCCCCAGGGTCCTGAGCATCGCTTCCCATGTAAAAGAATGCGCAGTTGACAGCTGGGCCTTCATTCAGACAATCAAGCAGCTCCACTTGGCATAACTTTCCCCTTCTTCTCACTAAAGTGTCTTCTTATCTTACAGAAATATTTAAGCAATTCTGCGCAGTTTTCTATCTCTCCCCTTGCCCCCCCCCCTCCGAAAATTAACTAGTAGCAAACTGCACTCTTGAATTCATGCTTCCTCTGTTGCCGTGCAAGCAAACCCAGTGAGGTAGCCGTGTGGTTTGTCTGAGAGGGTCCAAGAAAAGAGCCCCTCTTCAAACTCCTCCTCCCCTTTGGTGAAGCTCTTTGGTGGCCAGCAGGGCCTCCCACCGGCTGTGGGTTGCATGCTTGTTGCTCCCCGATCAGCGCATGAGCTACGCCTTTGGGCTTCCGGCGATGCACCAAGTAGGATGTGAGCCCCCAGAGAAGATTTTCCTTCTCATGCAGGAAGGACTGTGGGGGAACAGGTGCTATGGTTTGGAGACAGCCTCAATAAGAAAACACCACGGATTGCGAGCTCTGGTATGCTGAAGTCCCTTTCATAATGTTCTTCACCCACTGCATTGCAAAACATAAGAGGAAAGGAAACGGCGTCTCTGAATGAATCGTTAAAGTATTCCTGTCATTTAGCAGCTTCTTGTCTGCAAAAACAAACCTTTACACCCATGAAAAGAATTCTGCCTATTTTTAGTGCATAGCAACTCCTTAATGACCCACCCCTAATCATTCCATCCGCCTGAACAGGCCGATTTACTGCTGGCAAGTTGAAGCCATCCGGCGCTTGCATTTGGCTGCCATCTTGCCTGAGATGGGCTTGCGGGGGCTGGGACGGGGTGGGT
Organism: Pseudonaja textilis; assembly: GCF_049901715.1. Taxonomy (NCBI): domain Eukaryota; kingdom Metazoa; phylum Chordata; class Lepidosauria; order Squamata; family Elapidae; genus Pseudonaja; species Pseudonaja textilis. The sequence goes on along the minus strand of NC_141994.1, from coordinate 205,561 downwards.
GAAGGAGAGCCGATTCTGGGAACTGACTGGATTCCTGTGAAAACAGGGCAAGGCTTCAGTGAGAAGGTTTTGTCTGAGCTGGCTCTCCCCGTGGATGTCGGCAACGGGCGGCATTCATCGTGGTCGCTCATGGTCCTGGGATCATATAGTTGCCATTTCCATGGATCACGCAAAGACCCACTTCATAGCAATGTGGGGCTGACTTAATAACCTATGGCAAAAACGGTCATAAAATCAGGCATGACTCACTTTGAAAGCCACCTTGCTTAGCCATGGAAATTCTGGTCCCAGAATTATCTGGTCATAATTTGAGGACTGCCCGTATACAGCAGTGAGAAAATCCCTCTGAGCCTCCACTGACTAACTTGAGCCAAGTACCGAAGGGCCATCAGTTGATGCTTCCCATGGGATTTGGAGTCCTCCGAGAGGGGGACTCCAAATGGGGGGGGTCTGTGTTCCCCCCTCCCCCAAAGCCTCTCAAAGCCGTGTCCGAAATGGAGGGTTTCCAGGCATTTCTTCCAGCGGGCTGGCTTGGCAGCTTGTCCGGCCTTAAAAAGCTACGCAGAGTCATGCTCAGCTATCCTGGGGCAGGCACCTCGGGACCTCGCTTTGATTGTCAGGCACCTTTCCAGGTGTGGCTGAAGCTAACCCTGGTGGGGCTTCATGCAGGGAGGAGGGAGATCAGGGCGAGGCCCTTCCTCAGAAAGCCAGTCTGCCTGCTCCTTAAGGGGCAGAGTGGTTCTTTGGGGGAAACCACGTTTGTTGCCCCCACACCCTCCGCAGTGGAAGGGCTGCACACTCCCCTGAGGAAGGAAACAGAAACAAAAGCCAGGGAAATGGTTTAAAGGGGGCCTTTTGACTGTGAGGAGCTGTCCTTTCCTCTGGCGTGTGTGTGTGTGTGTGTGTGTATGTGTGTGTGTGACTTTTAGCCCAAAATCCCTATTTAATTTATATCATTAGCATAACTTCTCTTAGGTCAGTTGGGATGATGATACTGTTTCAGCTCCCCAACTTAGCTTCAGTTTCTTGCTGTCAGGAAAGCTTTGTGGCTATTTTAATAGAAATGCGCAGCGCGGAGCATTTTTCTCCGCCGCTTTACTTAGAATCCTCTACTAACCTAAGAACGAATTGCCTCTAACTCATCCGGGGATCATTTCCAAGTACGCCAATCTCGGTTTCACATTTTGAAATCTTTACTCTCTCCAGAAATTGTAACTTCATCTGAATAACTTACATTTATAATGCAGAACAAACGATCAAAACAAAACCAGAAAGTTCTGAAACAGTTAATAAAAGGGCCAGGGTGCCACTCTATAATGTCTGCATGCTGGAGCTATTGCAAAGGAATTGGCAACTCTGTCTATTAACGAGTAATGAATAAAACATCTTGCAGTTCGCCTGTTGGACCTGACTTTTGGTGCGCTATCTATACATAGATGATAAATAACATTATGTATTGAATTCTTACGCTATATGATAATGCCATGTGCAGCATCAGAGTAAAGTCATGTGCATAAAGAATAGCAATGATGTCATTGCTTGTAGTGCCTGCACCCATCTCCATTGCTTATTCAGCCTGAGGAATTTCATTGTAACTGGAACAGTTGAATTTATACAGTAGTTTCATCTGTTTCTTTACTGAATCTGCATTTGCTACTGTTTGATGCATCTTGAATCCTCAATTTCACTGCATTTGTTTATTTTGGAACACAGAAATCCTTTTGTTTCCCTCTTAATGGTGCCAGCTTGTAACAATTGCCAATTCTTGGTATTGTCCACTTTATTTTCAGTTTATTTTATGTGCAGTCAATCTTATCCTAATGAACTGAAGATGAGAATGAGAAGTGAGATGTTTTCAAAGAAAAAAGCCCAAGAAAGTTCAGTTGCCTCTTGAAAACTGACATTTGGTCAATTGAATAGTTTCTTTCTCCAAGTTTCTAAATATTATCCAATAATTCATTGTTTCCCCTTCTGCTGGTTTTAGGATGCTTTCTGTACAAGCTGTGATAAGCATTTCGGCTTTGCTTCCACATTTTTCTTGAATTTCCAATAAGGAAAAGTCAATCAACCTCCGTTCATAGGTACAATGCATAATACATTACAATCGGAGGGGGGAGTTTATATATATATATAAAAATTTCCCAATTCAAGATGTGTACATTTTACTATATTTTTTCCATTTTGTTTTGACAATTCATATCCAAGTTTTGTTTTATTCAGAATATGAATGAGGGCTATGACTGACATGGTGAAAAGCAATGGAAACCATGAATCCCACGGAAGAATTCCTTTCCTGATCTTTGAGTTTCCACCTTCTTCGCCAGATAGCGAGTGTCTGCCATTTTCCCTTGTCAGGCTGCGACAGGTCAGGATGGGTGGTACTCTTCCTTATCTATTTAGGTCTGAGTCTGTGCAAAAGGCTTATTAGCCTATCTCCGCCCGCTCTGGTGAGTCCTCCCCAGTTTATGCTCAGTCCTTAACAGAATAGGACGTGTGTGATTGCCTCTCCTGCCTTTGGAATTTTCCTTCCAAAGGCAGCCTTTCTAGAATTTTTTTGTTTTTCTTTTCCTTCTTGCTACAAAAAGCCTCCTTTTTGCCTTCCCAGTTTAAATTTGGCATTCCACAGCACAGCTGACGGGCGGGAGCACCAAACAGCTGAGGACCGCTCTGGGGATTCAGAGCAGCCGGCAGGGGCTGCAGGAGCCGTTTACCAACCCTTCGGGGTGAAGATCTGATCAAAAATCGGCTGGGCAGCCAGAAAACCTAGGTTGGGGCTTCCGCCATTACTGGGTGCCGCGGGGCTGTTTTTCGACACTGCAGTGAAGAGGAGGCAATTTTCTTGCCTGAAGGCATTGTTAGAGGAGCATGGGCAGCGACCATGCTCTCTTCAGAGCTACGGGGATGGTACAACCCCACTACGAAGCAGCAGCTGCAAGGATCCTACAGCTGCCTTTTTCTGGAGTTTTTGTGGCCCTTTTCTCTGTCTAACAGCATCGAAAGCCAGGAAGGGTTCAATCCTCTCTCTGAGGAAGAAGAAGGCAGCCATGTTGAAGAACAGACTTCTTCTTCCCATCACTTCTGCACCAGTTGCCTTTGGAGCTGCAGATGACATCGAAGGGGAGGCGCTATAAATTTCAATTTTCACAGTGGGTTCCCTATCCTGGAGTAGACCAGGACCCTTGGCCTCTCAGCAGAGTCTGGTCTATCTATATTGCCCTTACAAGCCCAGGAGGGCTTGAGTCCCAATAGGAAGAGAAATCTTTCTATTGATGTGCTTTTGGGCAGAAGAAAGTGGTGATGGTGTGGGGATAGAGAAGATTTCCCCTGAAGATGGTTTCGTAAATCCCTTCGAGCGCTCTCCTCCTAACACAGGACTCCCAGTCCACATTTGGCCTTGCTGCTCCAGGTGGCTGAAGCCCCAAGGGAAATCAGAGCTTCAGAAGCAGCCATGCCTCAAAAGGTGGCTCCTGCTGCTTCTACCAAAGAGAAGCAGCCTGTGAAAAAGGCCTCAAGGGCGGAGGAGAAGGATGCTTCCAGGCACCGTCAGTCCATCGAGAAGCAAATAGCCAAGGTGCATCAGGCCTCTTCTCGCTCTACGTCTGCACGTCCCCCATCCCCAGCCTCACTCATCCGTGAAGTGGATTTGGAGGAGCCTGGGCCTTCTTCCAAACCCGGGTTCCGAACTTGGCCCCTCATGTTTCCAGAAGAGGCACTTCTCCCATTCCTTTGGAAAGCTACAGTCAAGCTGAGGATCTTCACAGAGAAGCAGCACCTTGGCGGGAGCGTGGGTGTAGTAAACAGGGGGTGGAACCTCCTTTCCTTCTACTGGCCCTGCAGCCAGACCTACTGATCCTTCTGATCCGAATGTCCCTATTAATTTTCAGGCAATCGGGAAGGATGTCTCAGAAGGCTTGCAGAGAGTACCCATCATTCATCTGCAACTTCTGTTTCATCAGAAAGGAGATCCAGGGTTCGTGAAGCTCTCTTGTCAGAACGAGGCTCCTTTGTCCAGGATCCAGTTTCTGGGTTGGCTGAAGACCTCACTTCTGCTGCCTCAGTGGCCCCATCGTTGGTGGGTGAACCTGATCGGCCTCAATCCAATAGGTCATTGGATGAAAGCCCTTCACAGGAGATTCCGGTGTTTACGGGTTGTTTTAATCACTCTTTGTTTAGTCCCTTGTTGTTCAGGGCTAGAAACACCGCAAAGTTAAAAAACACAGATGAGGAAACAGCATCCACACTCCTTCCGGAGGAGTCAGGTGTTCTGTTTGATGAGTCTGCATTCAAGAAGGAAGTGGTCCCATCACCAAAGCTGTTCCTGAAGGTAACCAAGAAACAGCTTGAAGCTCCTTCCACAGGGCCCAATCCCTTGGCCTTTGATCGCAGGTTCTTCAATGTGGGGCCAGCACTTACCAAGACCCTTCAGATCCCCACAGTTTATCCGGTTGCTGCTTTGACCTCGGAGGAAGTCCTCAAGGCAGAAGAAAAGCGAGTGGAACAGTCGCTACAGCGATCCCATTTGGCCGCTGCCTGGGCTGTTAAGGCTTCTACAGCGGCTTCTGCCTTTACCAAAACCTCGCTCAAGTAACTGAAGCAGCTGCGGGATGCAATTCCCTCATCGGATGTCCATATCCACCAGGACATCAGCAAGATCATGGAGGATACTGGATTTTATGGCTGGTACCACCTTGCCTAGCACCAGATTTGCCACAAAGGCCTTTGCCTCCTTGGTGGCAACCAGGTGTAGGTGCTGGCTACGCAACTGGCAAGCTGGTAGCAGACGTAAGGGCAGTTGGCGTCTGCCCTGGTCCTAGGGGATAAGATCTTTGGTCAGGTCCTTGAGCCCCTTCTGATGGAGACAAGAGGACAAGGGGAAAATTCTTCTTTCATTTCTGCAGAGTGGAACATCGATCTGCTCCTTATTTCAAATGCCTGCAGTTCAGAGGAAAGTCAACTTCCAGTTTTCCACCGGCCTTCAAAACCTGCTTATCAACGATCAGAACCTCGTCCTGACCGCTCAGACAAGATCAGGCAGCCGTTTTTTTCTAGATGGCCCTTTCAAAGAGGAAGAAATTGCCAGTTCCATTGCCAGCGCTAGTGCACAGTCTGTCGCCATTGGTGTTTGTTTAGCGTGGTTTGCTGACCAGTGGGAGGGTATTACTTCAGACACAGGGGGTCTGTCCACTGTTAGATCAGGACTTTCACTAGAATCTATTCCACTCCTCTGAGGTTTTTTCTCTGCTGCCCTGTATCTACAGATGCTGTGAGGCAGAGTCCGAGGGAGTCGGCCATCCAGCATTTGCTGGACCTCAAAGCCATTTGGGAGATTCCCCTCGACAACAGGGGTTGGGATGCTTGTCCAGAATTTTCATTTTTCCCAAAGTCTCAGGGGGGGTGGAGGACAATTCTTGATCTGAAACGACTCAATGCTTTTGTTGTGTACAGGCGTTTTCAAATGCACACTTTTGTTTTCATCTTGATAAACGTTCGGCAGGGGGACTTCCTCACATCAGTAGACTTGACGGAAGCTTATTGACATGTCCCTATTTGTTCCTCCCACAGGAGGCTTTTTTAGGTTTTGTTATCAGGGCGTCTTTTTCTAATACAGGGCTCTCCCCTTTGGGTTGTCTTCTGCCCCTCGGGGTGTTACCAAGATTCTGGCCCTCTTAATAGCACACCTCTGTACCTTCCCGGTGTGTTTACTGTGTTATTTAGGTAACATTTAATCATGTCTTCTTGTCAGAGGGCTCAGCAGGATCTGCAAGTCACAATTTCAGTTCTGCAGGACCTGGAGTTTTCCATTAATAGAAGAAAGAGCCATTTCTCTCCTACTACTCGCCTCCTTCATTTGGGAGCAATAACTGTCACTAGGGCATGTCACGTGTTTCTCTTCCAGAAGAGACTGGTCGGCCTTCAGGGGCTGATTAGGGGCACTCAGGGCAGGAGTTTTGTCCCTTTAGACCTTCTCTGCTTTTTGGGAAAAGGATATCCTGGATTGGTATGGTTCCCTGGGCCAGGCGACCTGCCAGATCCTTACAGTAGTTTTTGCTTCCTTTCCAGAGAGCGAGGTCCAGCCGTTCCCCCAGGAAAGTAACGTCGTCTAATCAAGTTTTTGCTTTCCTTCCACTGGTGGCTGTCCAGGTCCAAAAGGGCAGTGTTTTAAGCTGGAATCCTGCCTGGTCCTTTCTACCGAGGCTTCCTTGTCTGGGGGGGGGGAATTTAGGTTCCCTCTGGGCTCAAGGATTGTGGTCACACCAGGAACAGGCTCATGGCATCAGTTGGTTAGCGCTTAGAGCCGTTAGTTTGGGCCCTCAGAAAGTTTCTCTCCCAGGTGGTGGCATCTAATCTGGTTATGACTGACAACATGGCCTCAAAAGCCCATATTAATCGACAAGGAGGTACCAGGTCCTTTTCTCTTATGACAGAGGCAGAGTCTCAGGTCAGATGGGCAGAACAGCATCTTCAGTCAATTAGACCCGAGTATATTTCTGGTTCTGATAATATACGGGAAAGTTTGCTCAGTAGGACGACCATTGACCATACCATATGGCAACTGCATCCTTCCTTGTTTCAGCAAATCTGCCTGAGATTTGGATTGCCAGTAGTAGATTCATTTGCCTCATCCCTTAATGCGCATCTGCCCAGGTATTATAGTAGGTATTTCTCCCAAGGAGCTGGAGGCACTAACGCCTTACATTGCAGCTGGCCACCTGGATTGCTCTACGCCTTTCAACCTTTGCCACTGATCCCAGTGGTGATTCGAAAGCTCTTGTTGGAGAGGGCTGACATCATATTGATGGCTCCTTTTTTTGGCCTCACCGGCATTGGTTTGCTGATTTGTTGGGCCTTTCAGTGATTCCTCCTTGGTGGATTCCTCAGGAGGATGTCTCTCTTCTCCAGGGGTCCCTGTCTCATCCGGAGCCCCAGTGGCTACAACTGGCAGTTTGGCGATTGAGGGGGGCATCTTCAAAATTGCCCAACTTTAAACCAACTTGGTTATCCAAACCATTCAGGCTTCCAGGCGCCCTTCTACAATTCGCAATTATGAGGCTATTTGGCAGTCCTTCTCAACTTGGTGTGTTAAGTCCAACATCTCTCCTCTACTAGCTTCGGAGGCTGCAGTCTTGGAATTCTGACAGGCTGGCCTGGACCAAGGGTCTTTCCCCCAACACCCTCCTCAGGCAGGTGTCAGTCATCTTGTCAGTCTTGTCTTGTGGGAAGTTGGAATCTTTGGCTCAGCACCCTACAGTCCGTCCATTCCTCAACGGAGCGACCAACCTTTGCCCTCGTATGGTACATAGGTAACCCACTTGGGATCTGACCACGGTTCTACAGTCCCTCACAAAACCTCAGTTTGAGGCACTTCAACAATCCAGTCTTCATCTCCTTACTCTGAAAGTAACTTTCCTACTGGCAGCCACTTCAGCAAGGAAAGTTTAGGAGTTGGTGGCTCTCTCGATTCGCCCTGGCCCCTGAATCTTCCATCCTCATCGGGTGGTTTTAAGGTTGGTCCCGGCCTTCATTCTAAAGGTCAACATCTCTTTCCACAGGGCTCAGGAGCTGGTGCTTCTGGATTTCCATCCTCATCCGGTCCATGAGTTGGGGAGAAAAACTTTGGCACGCTTGGGATGTGCGCAGAGCTTTACAAAATTTACATTAATCGTACTGCTGTTTTCCACAGGACGGAGTCTCTGTTGGTTCATTCCAACCTTCCTCATTGGGGGGGGGTAGTGTTTCTCCATCTACTGTGAGTAGAGGGCTCAAGGCATGCATAGCTCGAGCCTATTTCAGCAGGTTCCTGTCAGTCCCCAGGGGCATTATGGCCCATTCCACTCGTAGAGCGGCTACGACAGCGGCAGGGGCTACACAGGCATTGGTGGAAGACATCTGCAGAATTGCTGCCTGGACTTCATCTTTGCCTTTCATCTGTCACTATCGCCTGGACTCCTTCGCTTCAGCAGATGTGGCATTTGGTAGACGAGACCTCCAACGAGTTGTTTCGGTATGTGCCAGCCAGGACCAGTCTTAACCCTCCCGAGGACAACCCTGCTTTGGTATGTCCCACCCTGGCCTGTCGTAGCCTTAGAAGGGAAAACGGGCGTTGTTTACCTGAGTGCCACTTTTCCTTGTAGGCAAGACAGGTCAGCCCCACCCTAGGGGTAGGTTCCTTTCATGGGACCCGGGGGGGGGGGTGGGTGTTTCCTGTTAATTTCTTGTTTTTCTTTCTCCTTTTTTAGAGGCAGTCCAGTCTATCGCACTGACTTTGCAGAAACTGGGGAGGAGTCACCCAGAGTGGGCGGAGCTACACCAATAAGCCTTTTGCACAGACTTAATCCTAAACAGATAAGGAAGAGTACCACCCATCCTGACCTGTCTTGCCTACAAAAAAAAGTGGCGTTCAGGTAACAACGCCCAATCTGATTGGCAACATTGCTGGCAGAGGCGTGTTTTGCACACCTTGTCTCGGGTGGCCCTTAGATGATGTCAGAATAATGAGAAATAAAATATGGCTCCAGCACCAGAATGGCTAAGGAGGTCTCGGTCAGAGGTAGATGCAGGCAGCCTCACAGTAAAAAACAGGGGCCTGTGTGTCCTGCTGGGTTGGTGAAGAAAACCTGCCATTATTATTGTTATTATTATTATTAATCCCACGGTCAGCCAGATGTTCAGTGTGGGTTTGGCATTTTTGTCACCCTATCGAGTCCTTACCAAGGACCTGGGAGAGGCAATCTGGATGTTTGATGGTGTTACAGATGTTGCTGCAGGATGGAAGCTGTTCCAAGCAAAGCTGCCGTGACTGATGGCAAATGTGTCAATGTCTATGGTGTTCAAGTAATGCCCCAATTGTTTTGGGACTGTACCCAAGGCACCTATTACTTGCTTGCCTTTGCCATAGTCCTTCTATTTCTGTTTGTAGGTCCTTGTATTTTGTTACCTTCTTCAGTTCTCTCTCTTCCACTGTCTCAAGGCACTGCCACATCCGCTATCCAGACTTTTTGGTCTTTCTTATCAGCAGCTTTGAAGACCGAGGTGTTATGTGCCTGTCTGTCTGGATTCTGAAGTCCCAGAGCAATTTAACTTTTTCATTTTCATTTTCTTTTCCATTTTCTATTTTATGGTCCCACCAGTTCTTGCTCAGAGGCAAACAATATTTCTTGCAGATCTTCCAACGCACCATTGTTGCTAATTTGTCATGCCGCTGCTTGTAGTCAGTTTGTGCAATCTCCTTGCAGCAGCTTCCCAGGTGGGTCCACTGTTTCTTCAGCTTCTTTGCATAGGTGGCACTTACTGTCTGTTCCTGTCTTCTCCATTCTGGCTTTGCATACATTTGTCCTTAAGGCTTGGTCTTGCGCAGCCAGAATTAATCCCTCGGTCTATTGTTATTGTTATCATCATCATCATTATTTAATACTATCTTCCATTTTTCCTATTTCATCCCTCCAATGCTGGTTCTGCCACTTGTCAGTGTCTGGCTAAAGGTGGAAAAGTAGGAACATCATGGCAATGAATATGTGAAGGCATCTCCAAGTTTCCCAACTCTTCTCTGGAGCTGAATTCAAATGGAATTTGAAACAGGCCTGCGCCAACAATTTTATATTCACATATATCTGTTTTCCACCCATGGGACGCGGGTACTAATTTCTAGAGATTATATTCTGCAAAAGAAACAGAGAAAAACAGACAAAGTTATAAATAGCACTATGCCTTATGAAAGGGGGTTATAACTGCTGAGAAGATTGTTTTTTAAAAATGGCAAATCGTGGGCATGAGCTCTCAAAACAATAATTGCATCACAAGCTGCATTTGAACCTCCAAAGAGATACGGATGAATGTCAGGACCTATTTTAATGTTGTAATCGTCTTAATATTTTTGCATGTCAGTTCATTCTTGTCCTAAATCTTATTTCCCGTGTGTTGCAAAAGAAGGGATTAAAACTGCAAGTTTAAAAATCAACCTGAATTACATTGTAACTTGTACACTGCAGTTTAAAATACATGGCAGCTTAATCTGACATTCAAGGGGGAGAAATGCAGCCCCTTTAATTGCTTTCTTTCACACTCTCAGCCTGATTTGTCTTAGTGCTGCCTCCCCTTGCGGGGTTTATGGGGCTTTTTTCCCTGAGGAAAACGGCTACTTCCCACATCGATGGATGGACTCCAGGCTGGCTGATCGGTTCCAAGTGGGGAGAAGTTTTTGAGTCTGGACCCATCTCCCCTAAGGTGCCCCCCCCCCATGTGTGTTAGACCAACACCCAGTGTTGTCACTGGGTACAACTTGGTTGGGGAAGGGAGACACAACCTAGGAAGGTCACACAAGGCCTTTCCCGTGAGGAGACGCTGGTAACCTTTTGTCCACCACCGGGACGAAGGGTTTGAGGGCACCGGTCCCGCAGATGGCACAGAATCAGGAAGAGTGGGTAAGGCTTGAGAAGAAGGAGAAGGAGAGAGAGACCTGGACTGGCTTGGACCGGGGACCGAAATAAACCACGTAACGTTTGCCTAGGATGAGCTAGCAACACATGTGACCTGGTTGCTAAAGTGGTGAAAGCCACAAACCCCCTAGGATCCATCATCCCACTGCAACTGTAGCCAGGTCAGGGGTGGCACAGCGGATAGAGTGGAGCGGGTTCACACAAGAGCAAGGGGCTGGGGAGCTGGGAGCCGAGCCCCATGAGGCCTGGTCACTGCAGGGGAACCCGTGCCCCCTCCCTCCCTTGGTCCATCCTTGCAGAGACGTTTCCTTTCCTAGACGGGGGGGGGACAGTGACCGCAGGCAGGTCGCTCTGGGGTGAACTCGGCCTCTCTCACCCTCCATCTTGGCAGCCGTGTCAACCCCGTATTGTGGGGATAGACGTCTTCCTCTGACCAGGTGGCTGACCTCATTCTCTTCGGTCCTTTATTCGACACGCATAGCGACACATCGCTGTTGGTTTCCGGCTGCTAGTCCTGTGGGGCCAGGGAAGATGAGGGCAGCTGTCCAAGTGCAGCCCTCCCACACCCGGAGTTCACTGGCTTGGCCGGCTTCAGGCCCATCCTCCCACAACGGGTGCAAGGCTGAGCGGCTGTGAGGCTGGTGGGACCTGCTGAGGGACAAAGTGGCGGATGGGGATGGAGACAGGATGGGCCTTCCTGGGGAAAGAGACCCCTCAAATGACACCAGACAAAGCCTGTTTTCAAGGAACTGCCTCCGCCTCCTGGTCATAAGAAGGCAACATTTCCCATCTGCCCACTGACTAAACGGTTCCATTGGTGGTTTGGAGGTTGAGGACTGATCATTGCAACAACAAAGAAGCAAAACCTCCAATCCGTGTTTGTAATGGATCATTGCTGTCATTCGGAGTAGGCTCTTCATTTGGGGTGGGAGGGCCGCAGCACAGCATCAACTAAGGGTGGGAGGGGGCTTGATCTGCAGGGATGGCAGAGAAGCCGGTCCTGAGCCAGGCCATTCCCTGCCCTGTGTTGCCTGGCTGGATGGCCCCAGTTAGCCAAGTCTCTGGCTCTTGGCCGAGGGCATCCAGGCGGCCGTTGCTGCCCTGGGACGTTGATCCATGTCACTGTGGGGCAGGCAGTGGACTCACAACGGGGGCAGCTTAGCAGTAGCCTGATCCAAGTAACCCAACACACTGGACAAAGTTCACTCTGCTCATTCAGCCTCAAGTCCCTCTGTAGACTCTCTGCCCCCCCCCCCAGTTCATAGGAAGAAAAAAGAGAATTTAGCAACAGTAACACAACAGTTTGCAGCCGCTCATTGCCACCAAACTGTTGTGTTACTGTTGCTAAATTCTCTTTTTTCTTCCTATGAACTGGGGGCGGGGGTGGGGGGTGGCAGAAACCTTTATTGCTTTGTCTCCAACTGAGCTCAGAACGTATGCTTATAATTAAAGTGAAATGTTTTGGTCCTTGCTTTATAAGATTATTTCCCACAGAACGAACTGCAAACCCTAATAAAAGGCAGATGGGAACAGACCCTGTTTTGGAAAAAAATGGAAGGTGTTCAAGATTTCATAAAAAGTAAAATAAATGACTGTCACTTAAGCAAATCCTCTCACCAGGCAGGGGTGAATAGAAGTTAACAATTCTAGTGAGACCTCAGTAATTTAGTAGAGCTTTTCCAGAGTTTGCTCTCAGGACTTTTAACCAATGGGAGTCCTGCCTGCTGGGAATTTAAATGAAAACATCGGTCTCAGAAGTAGCTACAAGCCGAAAGTCTCTTCGAGGAGGAGATGATGATGATGATGGCAGTGATGATGATGCTCTCCATTCTCTGGGCCGAGTCCCCATCTCTTCCAATCTTGCAGTGCTTCTTGGGGGGAGTTCTGTGCCTGGCTGGTGTCTGCTTTGATGGCCTCCGGCCCTTTTGGTCTTTCCTTTCACTGCTAACTTCCCAGTGAAGAGTCCCCCCACGTGACCGGCCCAAAATGAGCGAGTTTCGTGATTCTACAAATCTTTGAACCTTCCTCTTAATCAGTCATCGATACATGGTGGGCCGTGGATTGTGCAAGCGCTCAGTAGGTGGAGGCACTTCTTCTCTGAAGTGAAAGCAAAGTGGATGCTCAGTTTCTTCAACAAGCTGCGCCTTTTGCCAGGACTGGCTGGAAGGAGCAGCTGCTCGGCTCCAGAAAAAGAGGCAGCTCCTTGAAGGAGTGGTGGTGGTGGGGGGCTGCCTTTGTGCCCCCTCCCCCCCCCCTCCATGGAGCAATCTCCTGCTTTTGAATGTGCACGCAGCCTTCATAACAAAACTAGATATGAAGCGGCTTCATTTCCTGGTGCCAAATGGTTTTATCGAGATTATTCAGCCATTGACTGGACAACGGGGGATGTGAGAGTGCCAGATGACAACAGAGGCCATCAAGTTGAAAAGATACAGCAGACACAGTTTGAGTTAAATGCCTAAATATGACATATAGCTGCACTCTTGAGTTTATTTGGTCAAAAATGGATACCAAGGAGTTGTGTGCTGTTAATCCTTCCGACTTTGTTACTGGATCCTACGAACTTCTCACATGTGGAGCAAATTGCCTCTCCAAATGTCCCTTTTCCTCCTCATTTAGGCCGCTGAATAAAATGTGCAAAGGCATTAGTAGATGTGAGCAGAGTACATTTTGTTTGTAATTATAGCATTTATGTTTTCTAGAACATTGAAAAAAGCACTTGTTTATTTTCATCTCTATTCACTAATCTCTTTATTCTGGTACAGTTTATAAGGAGGAAATGTAGGTAGGTAGTCAAAGAATTAAAATATAAAATTCCCCTGGTCATACTCTCAGCACCCCAGATGCTACTCTCAAGTAGCAGCTGCAACCCAGACTTGATATTTGGAAAACAAAGTGAATCTGCGTAGTAATTTTTTTTTAAAAGAAACAATTTTATTGATTTTCAAAGACAATACACAAACAAACAAAACAAAATATAAAAACATAGAACATCTTTTCTGAAAGCTGCTTGATCCCGGGTTACAACTCTTCGTACAGACACAAATTCAAATTCATATTCATTTTACATACCATTCCATATTACCATTTTCAATATAATTTCTCACCTCTTTTAACTTTCTTAGTTTTATTTTATTTATCTCATCTCAGTTCAAATCATAATATTTATTATTCTTTGTCTATTCTGTTTCCAGCTATCCATTTATCTTTTCTCTTTAAACAAAACTTCTGTACACTGATTGGAGTATGACGCCTTTAACTTTTTCCCCTAAATTTATAATACTTAATATAATATATAACTTGCATTGGGATTCTGTTTAGTACATTCTAAAATTACACAATGTTTTTATAGAAAAAAAAAAGTATATGATGTAATTAAAACAACTATCAATGCCAATACAAATCTAATCATTAATATTAATATTCATTTATATCTTAAACACTTTACATGTTACTTTTCAATTAAATATCATACTTTTATGGGAACACTTAAACTTTCCATAGTTATTTCCCCCCCCACATCACATATTTTAAATCATTATTTCATTAAAATGTTCCCACTTCTCCTACTTCAATTCTCTCATTTATTTCATTGCCTTCTTTTTCTTCACAAAAATTTCACTAAATTACACTAAATATTTTATCCCATTTTTGATTACATGTTGTTTCCAATTTTCTAACATTATTTCTGAATACAAATATAGGAATACAATCTTATGTACCTTTGCAGAATCCCTTTTTCAATTAAGTTTACCCATTGTCTCTTAAAAGAATTTTGTTTCTTTACATCTTGCTCCCCACCATTGAGGCTTCTCATCCCTTCCTTTCTCCCTTGCTTATTCTTCTCCTTGCCCTTTTTACCCCCTTGTCTCTCCACCTCCCTTTTCTTCTTCTACTTTCCCCCTTTCTGTTGTTTTCTAACATAGTATCCACTTTTCTCCTTATTTTTCTCTTTTTTTGGTTGTTTCTTCAAATCTTAAAGTCTCCTTTTTCTTTTCCTCTTTCTCCTTTCCTTCCCCAGATAGAGTCACTTGTTCATCAAAGATGGCTTCTTCTTTATCCCAGTCATCCTGTTGCACAGTCAGCTTTTCATAAGTACAAACCGCCATTTCTAAAAATTGAAAAAGAGTACCAAGAGAATCCTTCCCTTCTTGTTCTTCTTTTTTGTATTTTTGGTATTCAGTTTTCAATTCATCCACAATTGATGCCATTGTAGAGAGAAAAAGTTTTTCCAAAACAACCACCCAAGTGCTTTTAATCAAAGATAGTTCCCAAAAGTTCCAAAATCACCAAACAATCCAAATAAGCTGTTCCTTTTAGTACTTCCTCCTTTCTTCCCTTTCTCTTTCTGGGGTTACTGTTTAGTCACAAAGTTCCAGTTAAAATGTATCTTTTAGAAGTCTTGTTAATATTTAATAGCTCTTTAAAATTCTAGGCAATCTCCCCCTTACTTTCAAATTCTGCTCCAATTTTTTTTCCTCTCCCTTCCCACTTACAGCAAAAAAAGTTTGTTTTTTTTTAAATGTTTAGAAATCCTTATCCCTTTAGCATTTGATTACCTCCAATGCGGGTTTTCCGATTTCTCTTGCGGTTCTATTCGCTGTCACGTTAGGAAGGAGAGTGAAAAGAAAGGAAAACTTTCCCTTTTAAACTTCCATTCGCCACTTGTAAATCTCTGGAAACGATGTATCTTTGGCAAATTTCAAGTTCCAGGGTACTTTCGCTGTTACTTTATCCCGGTCAGCAAAAAACACTTTCACTTCTTCACAACTCCTCCTGCACTTTCTTTTTCCGGCTGAGCACTTCTGTGTGGCGGCCATTTCTGACCGCTGCTCAGCTGCCTTCGGAAAAGGGGGTTTAGCCAGCTAGGCAAAAGAGGTGCGATATCTCTCGACCCTGCCAGGTGCCCCCTGTCTTCACCACCTTCTACAGAGGTGGCTAGCCCTGAAGCCGGGTGGCTCAGGGCCCTCAGGTAGCGAGCACAGGCAGAAACCATGCACAGTCGCAGATTCCTGCCTGCCCCAAAGTGCTGCAGACCGGAAGTGTGAATCTGCATAGTAATTTTGATGGTCCTGGGATCTGAAGTGTGGCAGTAGCAGGAATATAAATGCACTTGTTACCTTTATATCCCTGTTCCCTTCAGAGTCCAAAGCTGCAGAGGTGTTAGCCCTTTCCCCTCCAGGCTGGAGGGCATATGGGTGCCCCAGGCCACGCTGACTGATGGAACTTCCTTCCGCCAACAGAAAGGTTTGCATTTGTGGAATTATTTGGGCTGGACTCACCTGAGAGACGACTGTGAAATGTTAGGACTCGACCTGCAAACCACAAAAAACATTCAGAGTAAGACACTAGCAAGTCTCTTCCACAACGTTGCCAAGACATATCTCTCTAATCACCAGGAGTTAAAGTCTGTTTCTTAATCTCGCTATTTTTCCTCCTTACTTTTGTAAAATGCTCCCTATTTCCCCCTAAAGGCGGGGATCCTCAACATCCCCACTGTACACGTCTAGTAAGGTATTGGCCAGATGTGACGAGCAGCTGAGGAAGCATTCAGTATGTCAGGCCTTCGCCATCCCTGACCCTGTGCCAAGATTGCTCCTCCAGGCATTTCTTTTACCTCCTCCTCTCGCTCACTCGCTCGCAAGGCACCAGGTTGCCTTTCCTTTGGGCTTCCTTCGTCTCCTGGAGGTGACAGAAGGTGCTAACAATCTCTGAATGGTGGCAGAGGATTTATGGGGCAGTTAAACCCTTCCCTATTGCGAACATCTTTTCTGAATTTCCCTTGTCCCATCCGTACAATCAGTCACCGCATCTTCCTCGGCTCCCCTTCCTAGATCATCCCCACCATTTATGTTGGCAATAGATTAACCCCAGACCAGACAAGCAGCACATCGATGGGAAGCAACGGAGTTATGCCTTTCTTTAACTCCTTCCATTGCTCAGCCCTTGTTCATTAAGCAATGCTGCCCTCCATTTTCCCTGCTGATCCCATGTCTTGATCTCCCAGTGGGGGAGCTTCTCCTCCCGAGATGGATTGATCTCCCAGAGTCAGTGGGAAAGTTTCTCATCCTGGCACTGGAGGCTGCCCTCTGCCCCCTTGCTTTCCCCACTAACCAGTTTCGGTTTTCCCTGAAGCCTCTCTCTGGGCTGGGAACTGGGGTCTGTTCTGGGGCCAGCCTGCTTTTATGACCCCTGACTGATCCGCTCCTAGCCACTCTGGCACTCTATGATTTTTGTTTCCCTTGGAACGTGATCATCTTTATTTTCCTTTTGTGAAAATAACAAGAAAATTTCTCACCTTTGGGGAGGGCAAAAAGTGTTCTTGGCTTGTCAATAGTGAGATTGGAGCACAGACCCAACTGGTGAACTGCAGACTGTGAATTGCAAGCATTTTAGACTGTTTTGCTATCTCTCTCTTGTGGCAAAGAAGAAAGGCCCGTGTTTAAGGCTGGTGTTTAACGGCAACAAATGACTAATTTGTTGAAAAACAGCCTGACTAAAAGCAGAGATGTGTTGATGCCAAAGTGGTTGAAAACCAGTCAAATTTATGGGCTGTGTCATAATCCTAAATCTTATGGGAAGGGCATTAAAATCTACAGAATCCACTGCTGTTTGCAAACTGCTTTAATATTAAGAATATTTTCTCCTCATGTTGTAAAAAGTGAAGCTTTGGGGAAAGATGGAATGCTGTCCAACCCTTAAGTGTGCAGGTCATCTTTCTGACAGGACTTTTGGGGAAGCAATAGTATTAAAAGCTTTGGCTTACAAGCATTACTTCAAGACCTGTCAGCAAGAATTTTAACATGCCCTCAGGCCAAACATCTTGCTAATGGAAAGCAAGCTCATAAAAATGTGCTGCAGCTTAGCTTTTAAGCAAAAGGGAGAAAAGTGGTTGATTCTTCCCTGGATTTGATGTCTTTGGAAGTACCCCGTATTTCTTTAGGTCTATTTAGCCTTACAGAGTCATGAAAGACAAAGGGAAAAGCGCCTTTAAGAGCCATGGCAGTGGAGGAATGTGGCTGCTTGGGATCAAATATCTACTACTAAAACTAAAATCTTATGGTATCTCTGGACACCTCCATAACTGCATAGAAGCATTCCTGTCAAACAGACAACGAATAGTCAAAATTGGGAGCGTCCTATCAAATTCTGTACCTGTCAACAGTGGGGTCCCCCAAGGCAGTGTTCTAGGACCAACTCTCATCATACTCTACATAAATGACCTCTGTGATCATATTAAGAGCAACTGCGTTCTCTTTGCTGATGATGTAAAGCTATTCAACACCACAGACAATACTACTACACTCCAAAAAGACCTTGACTATATATCAGAATGGTCAATCTAACAGCAACTTCAAATCTCAACAAATAAATGCTGTCTTACATATTGGCAAAAAAAATCAGAAAATAAAATACAAGCTAAATAGTCAAGAGCTTGTTGAGGATCCAGACTCTGTCAAGGACCTTGGATTACCCATCTCTAATGATTTAAGTGCTAGAGCCCACTGTAACTACATAGCCAAAAAGGCATTAAGCATTGTTAATCTAATCCTACGTAGTTTATCTGGTAATATCACACTACTAACTAGAGCATACAAAACATTTGCTAGACTATACTTGAATACAGCTCATCGGTCTGGAACCCATATCATGTATCTGATATTAACACAATTGAAAAAGTCCAGAAATGTTTCACAAGAAGAGTTCTCCGCTCCTCTACTCATCGCAGAATACCTTATGCCACCAGACTTGAAATTCTAGACCTAGAAAACCTAGAACTATGCCGGCTTCGGTCTGATCTAAGTATAGTATATAAAATCATACATTGCAATGTCCTACCTGTCAATGAATACTTCAGCTTCAACCATAACACAAGAGCAAACAATAGATACAAACTCAAGGTTAACCGCATCAAACTTGATTGCAGAAAATATGACTTCGGCAACAGAGTGGTCAATGTTTGGAATACTCTACCTGACTGTGGTTTCTTCCTCAAACCCCAAAAACTTTAACCTTAGACTGTCTACTATTGACCTCACCCCCTTCCTAAGAGGCCTGTAGGGGGCGTGCATAAGTGCACCAATCGTGCCTACCGTGCCTGTCCTATTGTTTCTTTTTATTTTTCTTATAAGTATCCATCTCATGTATTTAAAACTGTGTTTAGTCTTATACCTGTATCTTGTAAGTGATTGACAAATCAAATAAATAAATAAAGGAATCTTAGACAGATAGATAGACCCTTCCAAACACAATGTAGTATCCTTTGAACCAAACGTTCTCTGGTGAATAGAGTAGAGTAGAGTAGAGTAGAGTAGAGTAGAGTAGAATAGAATAGAATAGAATAGAATAGAATAGAATAGAATAGAATAGAATAGAATAGAATACTTTATTGGCCAAGTGTGATTGGACACACAAGGAGTTTGTCTTGGTGTAAATACTCTCAATATACATAAAAGATACATTTGTTAAGAATCAAGAATCACAAGGTACAACACTTAATGATAGTCATAGGGTACAATCAACAATCAAATCATACTAGGAAACAGTCAGTATAAATCATAAGGATACAAGCGGCAAAGTTACAGTCCTACAATCACAAGCGGGAGGGGATGGGTGATAAGGAATGATGAGAAGATTAACAGTAATAGTAGTGCACACTTTGTAAATAGTTGAACAGTGTTGAGGGAATTATTTGTTTAGCAGAATGGTGGCTTTTGGGAAAAAAAACTGTTCTTGTGTCTGTCTAGTTCTGGTGTGCAGTGCTCTATAGCCTATAACCTATGGACTTGTTTGGGGGTTTGGAGAATGCTGAGCCCCCCTGAACTCTGCTCATCGTTGCCTGCCCGCGTTGTGATGGGATCTGTTTGGACAGATCCCATTGTGTCACTTCCACTGAAATCCAGGGTGGATTTATTTTGGGTTCCTGTTTGGTCCTGCATGGTTTATTCTGCTTTTGCTACTCAGCAGGGAGGACGCCCGGGTGCCGTTGGCCCCTCTTGGTGGAGGCAGAGGCTGCCCCTTCTCAGTGCAAAGAGGGAGCCAATGGACAAGAGGCTCCTTTTCCCCCATTTAGCCCTCTGTCTGACCTCCAACATTGGCGGGATGGAGCAGTCTCAAAGCCGCCGGGGCCTCTTGCGTTGACATGGAAGGTGCCCGGCAAGGCATCCTCTCATGCTGCCAAATGTCCCCCACCCCCTGCCTGCATTTCCGTCGTCCTACTCCATGCAATATGCATGTGGAGGTGGCCCTCATGTTACAACTACAACCGAGCTCTGCAATTATGGCTACCATCAAATGGTGCTTATCAAAACAGCGAAAAGATACAGGCTACCCCTCCAAAGCAGAGGAAAGGGGGCTAGAATTTCTCCAGCCTCCTTTGAAAATGAAGCCCTCCTTGGAAGACTTGCATTGCAACCTTCCTTCCTTCCTTCCTTCTGACAAATAGTATTAATTAGGACTCTTGCTCTTAACTGCCTCCACTCTAAGTTAGAAGGTGTTTGATAGCTTTCTCCTTTTATTTAAACATTTACAAATCATTTCATTTTTTGACAGTTTCCTCTCCAGGGTCGTAATTATCTATAGGCTTATCCTATCTACATGTAAAAGGATGTCTGTAGTTTTTGGCCTGTTTTTTCATTACTTGGCCAAAGATTAGGTGGCTTGCAGAGTGTGCCTGCTCCTCTTCTGGCTGCCAGAGCAGAGCTTGCTGGCTCAGGGTTCAAGTGGCCTGCTTTCATGGGCAGCTCGTCTCCTTGTGGCAGCTCTCTGGCTTGGATCTCCAGGGCCTCGCTGGGGCTTCTCTGCTCTTCCCCCGATTGTCTCCCACAGCTGACAGGTGCCATGGGCAGGGCAGGGGGTCAGACTAAATGGTCTCCCATCTTCATTCGGGATTCTGCAGTGGTCCTTTGTGACAGATTCTCCCTGGTCTCAGAGGCTCGAGAGAGGAAAGAACTGGCCCAGTCACAAGGGCCCTGGGATCATCCGGATGAGCCACCTGCAGCCTGTCTGCTCCCTCAGCATCTGTGGCCCAAGGGGTGGAAATGTGGGGATTGGCAAAAACCATTTGTGGTTTTGTTATCAGTGAAAGAGAAAGGAAGAAGATTGTAAGCAATATAGTCAGGGGTTGCTTTGTCTGTTTTTGTTTTTCGTTCAGTATATAACATAATTTTTCAGACCTCTTAACTATCCCTTTCATCCATCCATCTCTTGTTAAAATTAATAATGTTCTATGTATTATTTTTCAATTGTTAATTAGCTTTATATAAATTAGAACATTAAAAGAATAGGCACTCAGTTTATAAAACTGGTAGCTGTCTGGAACATGTCATATATTTTTCTTTGCATACTGACCTCTGAAATGCAGGGTCTTTAACTTTAGGGATCAATTTAGTAGGTGGTGGAAAAGATATCGGCTATTCGTAGCTCAGAAGGGTTGACGCTAAACCAGACATGGTCTCCCCCGGCTTCTGATATCTGAACCGGTAACAGTTTTCCAGGAGCTCTTCCGTTGTTCAATTTCAGCTGTGAGAAACAGTGGAAATATGAGCCTGGGAAGATCCTGGAGGTGACAGTAGTTTTATTCTCAGAGAAATATTCCTCAGAGATTCAGGAATGAACAGAAATATCCAAGCACAAGTTATCTAAGGGCCATTTTAAAATGAGAGGGGAAAGTAAAATCTGTTGAGCTGCCAATCCATTTCCAACCCCAAACCATCCACTTCACCCTCTAGATGGGATATATTGAGCCTGATTTTCAGGTAGTTTGGATGTTAAGTGTTTTGCACAACTCTGATTACAGATAATTGCAATCTGAATACTGCAGTGATACTGCATTACTAGTTGCTGTGATGCTGCTTTAAAAGTATTTTGCCCTTGTCTGCTTTCAGTGTCAGCCAAAAAATAATAATAATTGCTAACCGGCCTGATTTGTCTGCAAAAATTGAGTGGATCTGTCTGCCTGATTGGAAAGAAACCTGCCTGCCTTATGAAAAGAAGATTGCTTTGGGGCTATGGGATTCTTTCCTTCAACGTGACCGTTCTAAAAAGACAAGCGCTACGGGGCTGAGCTGGCTCCTTTGGCCTCTTCCGGTCCTGGTCAGGCCTCCCGTCTGCTCGAGGAGAGCCTTGGACAGGCGGTTCGGGTCGGGGCTAATAACAGAAGGCGGTGAAACGCTCTTTTAGAATTGCATGGCTAATTTGCTCTTTTCCTGTTGCTGCCTGCAGCTCCCAAGATCACGGGCCTCCCCACCTCCCGGCCTCTCTTGATTGAGTAATGAAAGCTGACAAATTTCAGAGAATAAAAGGCTACTTAATTGAGAACCTGAACTGATGGAAAACTGATGGGTTTTCCTCCTCCTCCTCCTCCTCGGTTTGCCTTTCCGTAGCTGTCAGCTTCCATGGAAATGAAAGGGACCGCAAGACAGGAGGATACCGTGGGCATCTCCTGGCTGGGTTTGACGGCTGTGGTGTGTCAGCCCACCTGGATCTTGGGGAGGCCGCTTGAGGCGCTGGGGTTGCATTCAGGGGCGCTCATGCTCTGCTGTAACCATCAATCCCAGACGACAGCCCCCAAAGCTCACACTGGTTTATGCTTTTCCCCAGAGCAGCCCTACCTGTCTCAGCCCAGTCTGGGGTTTAATACCCTTTAGGGGATGTAATGATGCTCTGGATGAAAGCCAGACTGTAAATAACTGAAACACAAGGTGAGGAATTGTTTTTAGAGAAATATCTCCCTTGTTTTCAGATGCCTTTCAGGTCAGACAAACAGAAAGATACTCTACGGTGTCCTCTGGCCAGATCCCATTTCCTTTCAAATTTAAAAGAGTCTTCCTTTAACAACACCGTGTCTCTATCCACACTTAAAAGCACCACGTATTTACTTGGAGCAAAGGGGCCCTGTGTGTGTGTGTGTGTGTGTGTGTGTGTGAAAGAAACAACTGCCTGTCGTTTCTTTGGGAGGATCCTGGAAAGAGCAAAGGGACTGAGAAGCTTAAGTCTTTATTGCAGGAATCCCACCTGGCAAGAAAGTCATTTTTAGTCATCCATTCTAATAGACACACGTGTGTACACTATAATTTAAATGTGTGAAATAAATGGTAAAAAGATAAATAATAAACAGAAAGTTTCTTAAAACTCCCAGGAGTAATTAGAACAGTTTCTCAGGAGGAAATGCATTTAAAATTCCTATGGATTGACTGGAATGTGCAGGGGAACCGAAACAACTCATCTGAAAGAGGCAGGATCTTTTCCTTTCTCTGTTGGGTCACCCGTGTTGGGTGCTTTAGCTGACTTCTTTCCACCCTTCACCCGGGTAAGAGGAGGTGCACTTCGGTGGCTAAAGGTCTGTGTGTAGCTTCTCCCTCCTCCCTCCAGGTCACGGCTGGCTGGCTCAGAGGGGCTTCTTCCAAAACCAGGCAGCTGGAGAAGGGCTGCTGTGTGGACCTGGGCTGGCCAAACACCTGCTCTCCAAAAGGGCTTCTGCAGACCCACCGGACCAGGCTTTTCCCCCCTCCCCCCCCCCCTGCCCCACAAGAGGGGTGGGTGGGTAGCCACCTCTCCCTGCTGCTCTTATCCACTTACACGCTTTTTTCTCTACTTAGCGGCTCCCATAATTTGATGCAGGCCTGGGGCTCCTTATGAGAAGCCAGCTACTCTTGGAAGGCAAAACCTTGATGCTTGTGGCTGCAAATCACTGAATCTGATCGGTGTTGAAAACCACTGCAGTTGTGAGGCTGTTGTTAATTTTCCTTTGTGGCTATCGGGGAGTTTGAGCCGGGCCGGTGGAATCCCTATTTCTAAGTGTGTTAAATGAAGTGTTTGCGGCCTTTAAAATAACTACTTGCAGTGAGCCATCTGGGATTCATTTCATTTCATATTATCCAGGCTTTATTATTTTTAAGTACAGTTTGACAGCAAAGGAAACACAGACATAAGAGACACCCCTGAACAGAAGGATGTAATTAGGTTTCCCTTTAAGAAGGGATTTAGAGCTGCATCATTTTGGCCTCTTGACATTTGAGAAAAGGAACAAGCGAAAGGACAGAAGCGGTCGAAGCTACCTGGGCTGGGTTTGCCCCCGAAGGAATCCCTGGGCAACACTGAAAGATCCCCAATTTTATACAAAACAGGAAGGGTGAAGCATTGTAGCAGGAGGGGGATATTTACGCAAGAAACTGGAACGGCTGCATCTTACGATCCAAAAGAGTTGATTATTATACTGTACTGCAATTTTAATGGTTGGTTTTAAATTGGATGTCAACCAGAGTCCCTCTTGCAAATTGGATGGCCAGAAAAATCTTTTTCAAATGACAAGAAAATGTCTCCTCTCTTGCATGTTGTTGCTCAAGGCGGTTCCAGTGGCGGCAGCGTCGTCAGAGCCAGGACTGTGAAATGCAGGCTGAGCTCTTCCATCCTGCCCTCGTCTGACAGCCAGGAAGCCCTGGGAAAGCTGGTAGGGTGGCTGGATGGAGCCCTGGGTGGTGGCGAGGTTGGCACGTCCTGGGTCCCCACCGCATCTTCTTCTTCCCCACATGGGTGGACATCAGCACCCTCTTTTGTGCTCTTGGGGGATCATGGGGGGAGGGGCAGCCTATGTTTGGTTTCCAGGTGGATGGGAGGCAGGAGCCGAGCGCAACAGGAAGACTCCCGCGGGCCCAGCGGTGGGGTGCAGGTGGCTCAATGAGTCCCACCAGAAGCAGGAAGCTCCTCCATAAGATCCGCTTCATTGTGGGAGGAGGGAACCTCTGGGCCCACCCTGCAGTGCCAGAAGACCCTTCCATGAGCCACATGGATGCCAAGGTCCGGTGCGTGCAATCCTGCCAGAGCCGCCTGATGGCAGCAGTTTAGCCATCCAGTAAATAAATGTGCCTTTAAATCTGGGCATTTAGGGACTCTGCCCTTTTGGGGGCAGCCATGCCGAGGAGGAATAGTCGGCCTCCCACTGATCAGTCACCTTTTGGGGCAAACAGTGGTTAGTCCTGAACGGTGGGGGGGAGCCTGTCCAGGTGTTTATTCGGGCCGGAAGGGGCGTTTCATGCAGGCCCCTAAAAGGAGCATTGGGCTGCCCCATTTGGTTTTCTTCCTTATCTTCTATTCCGTCCAGTTAACGCTGACAAATATTTCTTAGTTCCTGGCTGGTTTTTTTAGCTAGGAATCATACGGTGCCTGCCTTTTCCCCACTTGCCTCATTGCTCTGCTGTGTTTCCATCTTCTCCCAGGGCCTAGAATCACCATGTGGATCCCAGGTCCTTGTCCCGGGTTGCAAGAGAGGCTTCCGCTCTGCTTCGTGCTCCAAGTTAAAGCACGAACGCTATAAAACATGCAGGGTCCGTAATGAAAACCAAAGCCTGCAGCAGACAGAGGGGGCAGGGAGGATAATTATTAGCAGTCATGCAAACAAAAATATACCAGTGATATTTTAAATGTGGCAACATGAAAGAAGTGTAGAAGAAAGTTTACTTAATTTATAAACACTCTATATGTGGTTTTCTTTTAAGCGAACCAAATACAGGATTCCACTATCAGGTCTTTGAAAAAAAGGATTATTTTTAATGCATATGAATATTTAATTAGGTACCTTATCTATACTAGGAACTATTCAATTAATTAAGTACCTAATCAATATTCTAAGGGACATGGTGGCTAAGACGCTGAGCTTGTTGATCAGAAAGGTTGGCAGTTTGGCAGTTCAAATCCCTAGTGCCGTGTCACGGAGGGAGCTCCCATTCCTTGTCCCAGCTTCTGCCAACCTAGCAGTTCAAAAGCATGTAAAAAAATGCAAGTAGAAAAATAGGGACCCCTTTGGTGGGGAGGGAACAGCGACGTTCTGTGCACCTTGGAAGGCATTTAGTCATGGCAGCCACCTGACCACAAAGATGTTTTCAGACAGTGCTGGCTCTTCGGCTTTGTAACGGAGATGAGCAGCGCCCCCTAGAGCCGGAAACGATTAGCAGGTATGTGCAAGGGGAACCTTTACCTTTTACCTTAATCAATATTGCTCATACTTGGAGTAATATTCAGAGATTATAGCATTTATCTGAGCGTTTGAAATAGGGCAGTGGTTGCCTGTAACGGTAGTTATAGGAGTTACCTATGTCTTTTTTTTAATAACCAAATGGCACCTGCAAGAAGAGCCAAAATATAAAACGCTTCTCTTCCCTTCACTCCATCCCAGTCCTTCTTTTGCTGCTCCCCTCTCCCCTCCCCCTCCCCATCCTGGGATTCCTAGTCTGCATCTCCAATGAGATTTGGTCAGATCACCTCTGTATAGAACGCAACATGCAAGGTAAAATATTTCTTCAGTTCCAACCTTATGGATATTTTCATGAAGCTAAAAGATTCTGAACTTTGTAAACGTATCATTGATTAAAAAACAGTTTATAGGGCTTCTGCTATCATTCCCATATCTTGAAATAGTTTAGTGATATCTTTAAATTAAATATAAAAAGTCTCATAAGTAACGTAAGTAAAAGCATGTAGGTAGAAAAGAATATTTGCAGTTCCAGGTTGAACTGGGGGGGCCTTGGTGCTCTTTGACTTTGGCGGTTTCCTTGCAGACGTTTCATGACCCAACTAGGCAACATCATCAGTGCTGGTAGGGCGTGGGGTTTACCCATGGCTTTCCCCGTCAGTGCTGGTGGGAACCTTCTTGGTGATTCGTTGATTAGACTGTGGTTTACTGTGAGCTTGTTGATCTGAATTGTTAGTTCCTTGATCGGGAAATTGTTTGCTTCTTGATTATTGGTCTAGTGTTAACCTTGGTTTACTCCTTGCTTATCTGGTTGTTGATTGCTGAGGAGAAGGTGTTGGGGTCTTTCTGTTTCCTTTTCGGACTTTGGATTGTCTCTTTTGAATAGTATGTAGCTAAACATAGAGATAAACAACGTTCTCACTCTGAGGTTGGTTCCCAGTCTATGAATCTTTTGCCTTATTCTTAATTTCCCCCTGTTGCTAAGGAGGAAAGGAAACCAAATCAGGCCAGATGTTTTGACCTTAATTCATAAGCCATGGGGGGGCAGGAGAGAGATGATTCCTTTCCTTGATCATCTTTGGCACAAACGGGGAAAGAATTCCAATATCGACCATCCATTCTGATTAGGGATGCCCATTCAGTTAGAAGGTCATTTAGTCCTTTTTTCCAGTATAGCCATGCAGACATTATAATTTATATTAAGTAACATTATAGTCTATTTGGCTCTAGACAAGCCAAATCATTTGTCTTTTTATACATCAAAGAAATTAAAGCTTCCTTGCAGGAAGAAGGAATTACCTGATGTTGTTGAATCTCATTCATTATTTGCGTTAACGAGTTAAACCGTTTCCTGGAAGCTCACTTTGTGTGTCCAACTTGCCCTGGATATTTGCTCAGTTGCAATGTTTGTATCGCTCCTTTTATTTCTTCTTTGTTAGTTGGCTTATGAGGAGCTGCCTTTGGCTATTCTGTGCGTTTTTAAAACCTCCCGTGGTTGCCCTCAGGTGCCTGTTTGAAAGCTTCCCATCCGTCTCTCTTGCCTGCCCAAATCACCTGCCATCAACTCCTAGGGCGACACTGCTTTGGTTTCTCTCCATGTTTACTCTTATCCAAGGACCCTCAAGGGGGTTTCCATGCTGTGTCTTTTCTGCATTTACATAGCCGTCATCGCCTCCTGCCTCTCTGCTGTGGCTCTGTCCAAGGCCGTGACCCAGGCGTGTCTCTGGCCGCCCAATTCCAGAGCTGAGATTTCAAGTTCTCCTTGTGTGTTTCACGCACTCTGTGTGTTGTTGACGGAGAAACATCTGACCTTGTGAGTGGGACTCCCTCGCTGGCCAATCCCTCCGTTCCTCCTTAGTTGGAACCTCAAGTGTTCCCGTCCTCCCCCCTCTTTCTCCTCCCCCCCCCCAAACTGCTTTTCATTTTTTTACACAATTTAGCTTTCTAGGTTGGTCAGCGTTGTATAGAAAGAACATCATTTGAACTTTGTGAGCAGGGAGAGTTGATTTTCTGAAATTCTGTCACTTTGGCTGTAAGTGAAAATTGACTATCACTTCACAATAGCTATGGAAAAGGAATGAGGACAGTCCAGATTTATTAATCTCTGCATTTTCTTTATTTAACTACCGTATATAATTTACTGAAAGAGACTTTTACACAAGATTGAAATAATTACAGACACTTAAACAGAAAAATAGAAGAAATAAAAAAATATTAAAAAGCAAAAAAGTGAAGGATAGTAAAAGACAAGGAGAGAGGGAGGGTTTAAAGATGCCCCTCCCACTTATGGTAATTGGGGCAGAAACTTGCAGGGTGACCTCTGTTTACCAGTTGTGCTGATTGGCCAGGAACTGAATTAGCTAATTTTCTACTTTCAGGCTTTTTGCTGAAGATTTTCAGACTTGTTGCCAAGTTCTGCTCAGTTACTGCTGGCATTAGAGGAGTTGGGGCCGTATGGATAGTTTCAACTAGATGGTTTTCTTCAGGGTTCCCTTCATTATATTCTTTCTTATATTGTGGTATAATATTATTTGTTTTCCTATTATTTCTTTGGTCTGCGATGCTAAATCAGTACAGCAGAGTGCAAATAAAGGCTAGCTGGTTCGGAGGGTGAAGAGGCTGAGATCCTGGGGAAACACCCCCCATTGAGGAATCCAGCGCAGGAAGGAAGAAAGGAAACCCCCTGGAAATGAACAATGGCTGGCAAATGGGAGGGGGGGATGTAGATGGAGCAGTTTCAGTTCAACAACAACAACAACAACAACAACAAGAACGGAGGCTCCTCCTCTATGAGGAGATGGCCTGCAGTTCACAGGATTGGGGAATGAGCTTTTGTTTGCTCGCAGATCTCATCCCGAGACTTTAACTGGTGGAGAAGAGAAAATGGAGTGATGCCAAATATCCAATAATTCCCCCTCGTTAAAACCCCGAAGGTCGCCCATCCTTCATCGGGCTGCTCCTTTCTACAGGTCGTTACAATCAGATCTAGGGCAGCCGACCTAGTCGCCTCTTCTTTCAACTTTCTAGAAATAGTCACTAAGGCAGGAGAGCAAAGAGTATTCATCATCATGAACATGTCCAGCACCAGGTGAATCTCACTCTGCCTCCTCTGGGATTTTTGAAATGGATGGAAGACACAAAGACGTGGAGACAGAGGCCAGCACCAGGAGGGAGATAGGTTGACAGGCTGAATAATGGGCAGAAGACAAATTTCATCATGAAGATGTGAATTTTGGTAGAAAAAAGTCAAAGGCATTAATATGGAAGAGGGAAATCTTACAGAGCAACAGAACATACAACAACAACAACCACAATCTCATAGTGTCTTGACATATCACAAGCTGACCAAGAGCCAACCGGACAATGCTCTACTACGCTAATGGGATCCTAGCTGCCTCCCTGGAAGGGAAAGGTCAAGCTCAGAAGCAGCCATTCGTCTTCTCTGTCCTGCCGTGGTCAGAAGAGGAGGCCTCAACTTCCCAGGGGAAGGTCAGAGGAATTGGGTGTGTTTAGCCTGGAGAGGAGGGGGCTGTTATATAGAAGGCAAGGCATATTTTTTCAGAGAAGAGACAGCAACTTTAAATCACAACGAAGTACATTTGAAGTGGACATCAGGAAAAATTTCCTAACACTAAGAGTTGCCTAACAATGGACCAGATTGATTTAAGAGGGGTCTTAGAGGAAAAGTATTTATGTGGTCACTAGGAGTTGAAAATGATTTTGGTGGCACATTGTCATCATCGTAGAATTACTTCAAATCTTAATACTTCAAATCATCTACTTCATTCTTATAGTTTTGGTCTACTGTATTATTTATTGCATATATGATTGATAGATAATTTTCATAGTTTGTCTATCCACAGAACATTCCCAAGAGGTATCTCTGTCTCCACACATACAGAGTGCTTTGTAAAACCATAAAATAATTCATTTTAATTCACTCCAGCAAATAAAGTAAATATTTAACAGAAGTTACTTGTCACTAAGCTACAGGGCTTAACTGAAATTTACCTCTAAATCTGGTATTTCAAGGAACATAAACAATATGGGTTCTGCTTATAATAGAGAATGTGAATATATGCAGTGAAACATCTGACATAAAGACAGAATATGGTAAAGAATTTGGACTAAGGAGAAAGGTTTAAAATAGTATTTTTCTATTTTTTTTCTTTTTCAAAAACATATCAGAATAACAGAGTTGAAAGGGATCTTGAAGGTCTTCTAGTCCAACCCGCACTCAAGCAGCTCTGTTTTCAAAGTAATCTAATACTTGTCATTGAATTTCCATTAATTGGAGTGTTACCAGTTTCTTCATATGTAATAGTTTCAACCGAGGCATAAAAATCAACGCTGTACATAAAACTATACCAAACACACTGCCTCTCTTGGTAGTTACTGCAGCTTTAAATCTATCCCTCAATTGCTTTGCATGCTAGAATTGATCAAAAGTTCAAAGGCATGCATTCTGGGTATTTCAGAGTAGCAAGATATATGCAGTATTTGGCATGAAGAAAAGTATTTTCTCTCATTTTTCTTGTGGGAAACTGCCTTTGCTTTGCTTTGCTTTGTTAAAAGAAATAGACTTTAGAAATTGGACAGCAGGGGAAACTAATGTAGATAGATAGACTATGTTTAAAAGATGTTATGTAAGAGCAACCAAGTATTGCCTGACGTGAGTGAGACTTTTGAAAGTGGATGTAAGAATGACAATGACATGCAAATATTGTTACCCAGGAAATGCAAAAGCAACGGGCTGATGTGTCAATAATTAAAAGGAATTTATAAACAATAGACCAAGAGAGTGACTTGGATAATTTTCCTATATTGGATTTACAAAAGAGGTTTGTTAAGCATTTGAAGAATTTTGTGAGAAAGTATAAAGAAAAGAAATGAGACCAATTTATGGACCTTATTTGAAAGGCTAAGATTGTTAAAAGGAAAAGGAAAGAATAAGAAGTAAGTATCCACATCCTTTGATAACATTAAAACAGTGGCCTCACATGCGGGGTGGCGGGAGAGAGATCCACTTTATAGAAGTTCATGAAGTGATTCCAATTCAGATTCATGCCATTATCTGTAAGCAAATCCATAAAACATCAACTTTTCAATCCTGCTATCAGCAAAAAATCCACAAAATGTTCCAGAACATGGGGAAAGAAAATAATTTTATTTTAATCTGATCAAATAGAGCAAGTTTATATCCTGTGGAGTCCTTGGTGCTTTCTGGGCTTGCTTGCTTGCTTGCTTGCAGACATTTCATTACCTGCCTATGTAATATCATCAGTGCTCATGCGAGAGGGGTTTGCTCCCTATCACTAGCTTTCCCAGCCAGTCTTAGAGGGGTTTAGTCATTTTCTTGATGATTAGGATGTTTTTTTCTCCTGAATTATTTGCCTGCTTATCTGGATGTTGGCTACTGGAGAGGCGGAGTTCCGGTCTCTGTTTCCTTTTTAACTTGTTTATTGTTTCTTTTGGATGGTGTGCAAGTGTAGTTTATCTTCAAGTCTCTGTTGAGGGGCTGGTTTACCTGAATGTCCAGCTTCCAGGATTACCTGGTGGGTAATGGGTAATGGCTTATGGTAAGATGTTCATTGTTTCCCAGCTGAACTATAGTTGAGTCTGTCCGTGTATTCTGGGATTAAAAAGTTTCCATGGTCCCTTCTGACACCAGAGTGTTGGTGTCGTTGGCTGCGCTCAGCTAGCCAGAACTGGCTAACAACTGGGTCCCCAGTGTGGGCTGGCATTGCGGCCTAGTATTTTGGTTGAAAGGCAGGCTCAGGTGACAGACAACACCGGGCAAAGCTAAGGAAGGTGGTGGAAATCAACCTTACCAGTTTTGTCTGGTCAAAAGGTGGTTTGGGGATCACTCATCTCTATTTCAACAGCTTTTCTATGAGGTTCCCTTTCATAGAGCCTTAAAATTCCAAATGTTTCTCTGCCCAATATGGATGGCAGCATTTTACAAAGCCACCATCTATGGAAGATGCCAATTGTATCAGAAATGAAGAAGACACACACGCAATGCATCGTTGCCCTGACCTGGACCACACAGAGCCAAGCAGAAGTTCCAGCTTCTCCTTTAATGTCATCAGCTTTAGAAAGTGACAGAACACCCCTCACCTTGGTTGACCTCTGAAAACGTAATGAACAGGCTCAAACCTTGTTAGTTCTTAGCTGGGAGGCAACTGGGGAATTGCCTGACTGGGTGAACCTGCAATCCAAACGCAAGAAAGGCAGGAAATAGCCAGGCCCACCTGTTTGGCTGCCCAGAAAACTTCCTAAACGATGGTCACACTGATCACAGCTGGAGAGAGACAGTTCTCCTTGCTTAGGTAATTTCATATATAGTTACCTTTTCTGCACTCTCACCGATATATCCTTAAGTGCCACTTTCTTAACTGTAACATGACGTAACTGTATAGTTGTAGTCAGATGGTCTCACCATTGGAAACATTCTTCAGAGTTGTAATTTTAAAGTCGTTTTCCTGCAATCCTTACTTAAGTTAAATTATAAGGTGATCTTACATTTGCAGGATATTCCGGTGTTTTCACAACTGAGTCATACTTAACATTTCTATCGTTAGAGTTGAGACCGAAGGCATCTACACCTTGCCAAAGGCCACTGACACCCAGACATCCAGCCCTGTGATTTTTGGGAAGCTAAAATGCAACTGCCTTTCTTTTACTTCCAAAGAAGGGCAAAGCAAACATTTAAATAAAGGAAGCGTGGACTGAAGGTTTCCCTTGCTTGGGCAGTTGGCTCCAGAGGGAAACCGTTCTGCTCCACTTAGGGCTCCAGCATCTGCCTGCAAATAAACCGAAGTTTTCAAAGGGAGGAGAAATAGCAGGCAACCGAAGGCTTTGATCCCTCCCTCCTGGCAGGCCTAAAATATTGCAGGAATAAGGCCACTAAAAGTTGTCACTGTTAAATAAGGAGCCTAAGCGGTTGCGTTTGGTACATAGAGGAGGCTGCCTCGGGTGTCTCTCTTGCTTCTGATCTGTTATTAAATAAGAACCAGTCACTTTCTTTCCACATCTGCATGTGATACAATCTTGTTGCTTATGGAATACAAATCTACTTTGAACATGTTATGAAATTGTACCAAGCGAATAATAATTTTCAGCAAGTAATAAGAGTCTGCACTGAGACCAGCTGACATGTTTTCTGTACTTTGCATGTTCTTGGCAACACGAGGCAGAGGGACGAGGAAGCCGACCAAGCCCGCTTGAGTTGCTCCTCTGGGGCCTGAGATCTCAGCAGCCATCCTTCCCGTCTTCCAGGCAAGCCCAAGCCATCCGTTAAGTTTAGGCCCTTGCTCCAAACCACTTCCATGACTATAAACGGCTGAATATAAACATGAATATCACTCAGCTGCCTTCTGATTTCATGAACTCGGCACTCCTGAGGACATGCCAACCCCGTGAAAGCATGGCTTAAATTGGGCAGTCAAGCCACAAACTCTCTCACTTTTAAGGCACTGTACATCCAAGACATTGGGGGAGCGGGCTGTAAATCTGGCACTGTCCTGTAAGAGATGGGTAAACCCTGATGGCCCTTCACCCACATCAGGGCAGATGTCTGTCCTTAATACCAACCAGGATACCCAAGATTGTAGGAATCGCATTTGAAGGGACAATGCCCTGGGTACAAATCTCAGATTCTCCATGATTCAGAGGAGGAGGCTAAATCTGAGCTTCTCTTTGCATCTGTTGAGGTACATGGGCACTGCGTTATTCTGTACGAATACGTGTCGCTTCCCTGCCATGGCTTGGAAATTTTGACCCAGTCACATCATCTCCATCCCGCTCTTCTTTATAAAAAGGCAGACAGAAACGCGCAGACGAATTGGACCCACCTAACCCTTTTAATAATGAGCGTCTCATTCTTAAAATGGAGCAATAAAGACATTGATCTAATGGCAAAAAAAATATATATCCGTTATTCCTAGCAATTCCTAGAGCCTCAGTGGTGCAGTGGTTAGAGTGCTGCACTGCGGGCCACTTCTGCTGACTATCAGCTGTTCAAATCCCACCAGGCTCAAGGCTGACTCGGCCTTCCATCCTTCCGAGGTGGGTAAAATGAGGACCCAGATTGTTGGGGGCAAGAGGCTGACTCTGTAAACTGCTTAGAGACGGCTGGAAAGCCCTGTGAAGCGGTGTATAAGTCTTATTGCTGTTGCTAATCCCCGTGGGGCATTGCTTTGAAAAAATAATATTTTCAAAAGCTTCTCAATATGGGATGTTTTCAGAATATTCCATAGGCCACCTGTGAACTTCTGTGTAAGCCATATTTGTCCCCTGTAATTTCTGCACCAGTGTGCTACCCATTATCATGTCTTAACTCCTTTTTCATAAGGAAAAGATAGTTAGCATCTAGCAGCTGGATTAGTCAAAACATTTTGAACATTGGGACAAAAGAACAACTGCTTTTCTTGCTTTTAAAAAATGCAACCTTTGCTTAGCTTAATCTCATGGTAACACTCATTCTCACATCTCTGCTTATGGTTACCAAGATTGTGCCATACATTAGATTTAAAAGGAAAAATGTATTTTTGAGCCAAACAGGGTAGTCGTGTAACAGGAACGATTTACATCTCTGTAAAGCAACTGCAGTTGTTCCCAGGAATGTGCAGCTGCAATGAAATCCTGAGAAAATATGACAATTGACGATTAAGATTGCAAAAACAATGTACAAAGAACAAATTGATCGTGCAATGTGCAGCTCCTTTATGTAGCCTGGGGAAAATGATAACTAAATTTTAACGGGCTTTGGCAATAGGAGATTATTCTTTGGATGCAACAAAAATTCCTGCTAATGTTTGGATATCCAAAGAAAGAAACTGTAATTTATACCAACTGTTAATTTTTTGTTGGCCTTTTGAGATAAGAAACATGTGACCTTATCTCTCATAAGTCAATAAATTCCTGTGTTTTGGAATAAGTGGCTATTTTTTTAAAAAAATAAAGTTTTATTTGGGTTTTCACACACAAAATACAAGTAAAACATCTTTTTTGAAAATAGCATGGTCCCGGGTTGAACTTCTTTATAGAGACACAAAACTCAATTTCATGCTCCTTTTTGTATTCTATTCCATATCTTATACTATTTTACATTTTCTATATAGTTTTTCCTCTCTTTTAATTTTCTCAATTTTATTTTGATTATCTCATCTCAGTTCAAATCATTATATTTATACTTTTGTCTGTTCTGTTTCAATTTCATATTATCTTTTCTCATTAAACAAATTTTCTCCTATAGTTACTAATTGGAGTATGACACCTTTATATCTTTTAATTACATCCATTCAACTCTTATTTAAACTTCAATATATACCTTAAGTTTATGACCTTCAATATAATACATAATACATAACTTCCAATTGAATTCTGCTTGGCACATTCTTATAATACACACTATATTCTTTAAAAAAAAAGAAAGAAAGAAAGATTGTAAATATATGTAATTATAAACCCTCATTCCATTCCAGTTCAGTTCTATCATTAATAATCATTAAAACCATAACATCTTTAACACTTCTTTTCAATTAAATATCATACTTCCTTAAAAACACATGTAATCTCCATAATTAATTTTTCCCTTATTTCTCTTCACATATGTTTTATAAATCATTAAATATACCTTTTGTTACATTTATTTATTGACAAGCATTCCACTGAATTACGATAGCTATTTTATCAGGCATTTTAATCATACAGTGTTTCATATTTTCTAAAATTATTTCTGCTTCTAATATAACCATACTATCTTATGTGCCTTTGCAGAATCCCCTTTTCCATTAAGTTTTCACCCATTATCTCTAAATAGGCCCTGTGTCTCTGTATTTTGCTTCTGTCCTTTATAACTTCTTTTCCTTTCTTCCCTCTCATCTTCTCCCTCCCCTTTTTACCCCCTTGTCTCTCTAGTTCTAATTCTCTCTTCTGCATTTCCCTCTTCTGTTGCTTTCTGATTTTATACTTATTTTTCACTCTATTTTTTTTTTTTGGAGTTGTTTTTCCCAATCTTAAACTTTCTATTCTCTTTCTCCCCTTTCCTTTTTTTCCCCCCATCTAAGATTACTTGTTCATTAAAGATGGCTTCTTCTTTGTTGCAATCTTCTTGTTCTGCAGGCATTTCTTGTTATTTCTCATAATTCCAAATCTCCATTTCTAAAAATTGAAATACGAAGCCAAAAGAATCTCTCCTTTCTTGTGCATCTTCTTTGTACTGTTTAAGTTCCATTTTTAGTTCTTCTAAAAGTGGAGCTATTTTAAAAAGTTTTAAACAACCACCCGATTGAATTTTAGTCATTCAAAACAATAACCAAGAATCCAGAAATCATCAAGTAATCCCGATAGTCCTGAGTTATATCTTCTTATTTCTTTTTCGACTTTCTCTTCCTGGAGTTTCTGTTGCGATATTTCAGTTAGAAAGTAACTTTTGGAAGTCTTGTTGAGATTTTGCTGTAAGTTATTTTTTAATTCCAGGCAGTCTCCTCCCTTCCAGATCCTGTCCTTTTATTCTTCCTCTCTCCTTTCCTGTTTTCAAAAGCTTTTAATTATCCAGAAATCTTTATTATCCCTTTGACTTTTTATTTTCAGCATTAAATGCCTATTGATGTCAAAGTGGATTTTTTTCCAATTTCTTGCTTAAGTCTCTTAGCTGTCAGTATAGGAAAAGGAGAAAACCAAATCTTTCCCCTTTTCTCTCTCCTTCGCAGCTTAAAAATCTTCTTAGGGAACAATGTTATTGTTTTTTAACAGTTTCAATTCCAGGGTACCTTATTTGTTGCTTTTGCTATTTGACCTGGTCAACCAAAACTTTCTCTTCTTAACTTCCTCCTGCACATTCTTTTCCGGTCGAGTTCTTCTTTGTGGTGGCCATTTCTGACCACCACTGCAACCGCCTTCGGGAAAGGGAGTAATGGCCAGCTGAGGAGGAGAGATGCGGCTCTCGTCAACCCTGCTGGCAGTCTCCCCCCTCTTCACCACCTCTACGGGATGGCCTAGCCCCGAAACCAGCCGGCTCGGGGCGCTCCAGCAACTAGCACGGATTGAAGCCTCGCAGAGATGAGGTTTTGGTCTGTCGCTGAAGAAGCTCAAACCGGAAGTCCGGAATAAGTGGCTGTTTTTGTGGTGGTTACATCAGTTGAAATCTCAGACCATGGCTGTTTTGTTTTCTACAGATTGCATCAGTCAAAAATTATTTTTCATGCAGGAAAAACTGACCTTGGTTTGACAAGGTAAAAAGATAAAGATGCCCTTGAATCAAGCTTCACTTTTGGTGTGTACGCATACACACACACACACACACACACACACATACACACACTTCCCAATCCAAATAATAATCAAGCTTACACCTGCTTGGCTTCCCAGTTCAGACAAAGTCAGATGCTTGCAAAGAAATGGCATTTTTACTCCTGATTTATGTGTTGTTTCTTTTTTATCCACAGTTTTATCCCCTTTTTTATCCTCAGTTTTTCAAAGTTGCACTCTATTCACCGCCTTACTTCTTAGGCTACTACATGGTGCATCCTTTGGACTCCCCCTGTCACACACAGAATCTTCCTTCTGAAAGAAGAAGCTTTGCTTGCGTGTCCAAATGCTATGGAAAGAATGCCACTCAGACTCAGCTAGCAATAAGCATATCCTGACTGAATAAATCATTATCCCCAAGGATTTGTCTGCCTGAATAAGTAGAAGACTGAACTGCATTTTATGAACCACGTTTTTCCCTAAAATATACTAAAATGTATAATGTGAGCATTCAGCCACCACAATTATATTTGATGTTCATTATATATTAATTATATTCTTGTCAAATAGCATGAATTCTGTCCTTTTATTGTGTGTTACTAAAAGCCAGTTTGGAATGGTTATGGCATCAGATTAGAAACCAGGAGACCATGAATTCTAGTCCTGCTTTAGGTTTAAAGTCAGCTGGGTCACCTTGGGCCAGTCTGTCATGCCCTTGTGGAGTCTGATTCTGAAGGGGAGATTGAGGAGCTGACAGGGAGTGGGAGTGTGGCTCCGGTGGCTGTGGAAGAAACAGGGGAAGGGCACAGTCCGGCTGGGCATTCAGAGGAAGTCCCAGGCCCACCCCCTTTTCATCCTAGGGCACGCAAGGAGAAATGGAGAAGGGAGCAATGTGGCTTACAGGAGAGGAAAGGGCCCTGGTCCCTTTCATTAGTTGCAGCTGGGAGAACAGGATATAAGAAGGACGTTTTCACACAGCACCTAGCTGGTAGCAAAGCGTACATTATCTTTGTCGAGGCTTATCTGGGTTTTGGCATCCTCCCAACTGTGTGTGCTTCGTTATCTTTGGAAGTCTGCAATTTATTATCTTGGCCAGTCATGTTAATTACTTCAGCATGGTTTGTGTTGGTTTTTTTTATTTCTAATTTATCTGTACTTTGGGTTCGGACTGCATTTCTTTCTTTTGTAAACTATTGAAAGAGTTTGATCTCCAGCTGAGGATAACTGGATATTGGGGGCCAAGTTGGAGGGACTTTACCTATTTTTGTGATTTTGTTGCTTTTGTGCCACACCCCGGGTCATTACACAGTCACTTTCTCTAAACCCTAAGTAAGAGGCAGTGACAAAACCTTGCCAAGAAAACTCAGGGACTTGTCCAGAATTGTACCTGACTGAATGGAAGAAGAAGAAGAATATTACAGTACAAGGTTCCTTTTTCGTAAATAGTGACACTTGTTTTATATAGCTAAGTGCCCAAATGAAATAGATTTGATGATGTGGAGGTGTAAGTGAGTTCTCAGCAATTTGCAGAATTGTTGTTAGGGGCACACTGTGCAGTCATAAAACAGACCAACAAAAGATAAATGGTTCTGAAATAAAGACTTCTTTTGCACAGAAATTAGACATACGATTAGTGCAATAGTACATTATATGCCTAGTAAAAACTGGGGACGACGAACTTAGTATTCCATTAAACAATGCATGTACATTCCAGGTGCCGATATTCAAGAAGGCAACAAGGCCCTTCAAAATCCAAAAAGTATTTCAGACGTGTATTATCAGTAGTAGGTTTTCGGGAGCTAGTAATGGAGTATGCCGAATGTTTTGCAATGCAGAGATTCCTGGAATCATGAAACCATTTTGAGCATCAACTCTAAACTCCTCCTCCCTGCAGGAATACCCATGAAAGCCTCCTCTGTCTCTGCCTGGTGCCATCCATCCCAGCAGCCCCCTGGCAATTAGTCCCCTTGCCAAACTGTTCTCACATTTAACCAGAAATTGCCTTCCCATAACTACATCCATTATTCTTTCCCCCTTACTCAGGAATAAGAGAGAAGAGGGCTTGGGGTTTTTTTTTTTGTGTGTGTGTGTGTGTGTGTGAGAGAGAGAGAGAGAGAGAGCTATCTTTGAAGTATGCCCTGAACTCAAGAGGGGGCCGATTCCAACCACTTTTCCTCCTGGGACTTCACTTTTTGACCTTCTGATCATCTTCCCTGGCCTTATGGGAGGAAAGCAGTGATGTAAGAAGGTGGCACAGGATTATGCCAGGTTCATACTTTGAGGCACCCCAAACTAAGCACAATTCTGGTTTTAAAAGGAAGAGGCTTTCGTGGATACTTTTAAAATCAATTTTCAAAAGGTTGTAATTGTAAACATGCAAATGACAAAGCAGGGCAATCTGGTGAATGTTAATCAGTTGTTTTATTTACATTGCTCAAATGAGATTTCATTGTAATTATGCTTTAGAGATTAGAGTATTTATTTTATAATTCCCAATTCTTGTTTCCTTTTTCCACCTGTTTACGTCTTTGTTAATAATTTTCATTTTTAAAAAATTGTTAAGTCCTTTTTTTGTTCACTCCTCCATTAGGCATTTAGAAAATCCTAATAAATTATATTCCTTGGCAGTGTGCCAGTATCCTGATATGTATAACCAGATTTCAGTAGGCCCATTTATCAATGTTTTCCTGAATTAATAGTTGAAATAGGAGATGCCGTTACAATGCCTCCTCATGTTACCAGAGTTTCATAAATGATTCCATCAAGCGGGTTAATATCATATTGCTTGGAAAGCTGAGAGTTGCAAAAATAAACTGCTGACTTGTTTAGTGTGTTCTAAATTCTAATCAACAGTTTGAAATAAATACGTTTTGAAAGAATAATCTGTGGAACTAATGAAAGTGAAAAAGATTTTTCAAAAGGCTAAAGAATATGCAAAGTAAACTAAATGCTAAGCAAAAAAAACTA